>NC_142093.1:31699876-31922376 GCF_054644295.1 Miniopterus natalensis
CTTCAAAATGTTATAAAATTGGCACAAAAAATTATACATACCCTTCACCCAAATTCTTCAACTATTAACATTTTACATAACCATCCTACAATTACCTAAATCAGGAAATTAGTATTGAAACAATGTTATAATCCAATTTAAAGACATATTCAAATTTTGTCCTATTTAAGTTCCTTTTTCTGGTCTAATATCCAATTTTGGGTCATGTATTACATTTAGACAGTTCCACGATCTGCCTTTTATCTTTCATGACCTCGATATTTTTGAAGAGTACAGGTCAGTTGGGTTTTAAAAGATCCCCCAATTTGGGTTTGTCTGATGATCCCTCAAGATTACATTCCAGGTATGCGTTTGTGGCAAGAATATCACAAGCATGGTGTTGTGCCCTCTCAGGGCATTTGATCAAGAGGCAGGTGATTTAGATTCGGCCCATTATTGTTAGGTAATAGACATCCTTATTAGTGATGGGGACTGTGATCACTTGATACAGGTAGTATTTGTCAGCTTTCTTCAGTATCAAGTTACTATTTTTCCTTTTGTAATTTACAGGTATCTTGGGAGGATACTTTGAAACTGTAAATATTCTGTTTTTAATCAAACATTCACATATTAATTTTAGCATCCTTGACAGATTTTTTCAAAATGCCAGCATTTTGCTAAGCATCTTTCATGTGTTGTTTCATTTAATGTGCATAGCTGGACTATCAGGCAGCTATTATTATCTTTTATTTTATTATTGAGGAATCTCAATAATATCTATTATTTTGTTTTATCACTGAGGAATCTGAAGTTCAGAGTGATTTAGATACTCAACCCAAAAGAGACAGCTACTAAAAGTGGTAGAGCCAGGATTTGGACCTGCTAAATTTGACTCTATGATTCTTGCAAATGAGAGAAGAGGCAAAACAACATCTAAAATTCCATTACTTATGGCCCCGGGCTATCCTATTTTGCTACCATGAGAGTGCCACCGCTTAGAAGCATAAAAGTACACATATCAGTGGTACAATTATTGATATTCTAAGCCAAAACAGAAAGTGGGGAGGATATTGCACAAGGAAGGCAGATTGTTATATTCAATGCAGCCAGAATTGGTCCTCCCTCCCTCCCTCCGTCCCTCCCTCCCTCCCTCTCTCCCTCCTTCCTTCCTTCCTTCTTTCCTTCCCTCCTTCCTTTTCTTATAATTGGAGCACGATCCTTTAGTCGGCATTGCGGAAAGCACATTAATAGACATGACCCAGCCCTTAAAAGTTTAACACTTAAATTAATCAAGGACAGTGAATTACACATAGAGCACAGCTTAACAAGCAGACAAGCCCTAGGAAGGAGTTAGGGATCTCTAATATTTAAGGCAGGTATGTTCCGAGGCTCAGAGGATAAACAGTCGGGAGAGAGATCTTGACCACTGAGTGTTTAAGAAATGTAAGGCCGTGGAAAAACTCTTCTCATTAAATAAGGCCAGTTTCTGCTATTTTATCGAGTTCCATGGGGGCAGAGACCATTTCTATCTTGTCCATCAGTGTATCCCCCAAACCTAGCACAGTGCCTGGCTCACAGTGTTCAATAGTGATTAACTTGAATGTTCTGGTCAAAGTGTCACATTTCAAAGTGCGTTCTGAGCAGAATCTATGGTAATAATGAGGTTCTGAGGAAGCTGAGGAATGTCTACATAGGAACGCAGCCTAATAAATATATTTTTTAATGGATCATTGGCCCCAGTACCAATAAACATTTCATTTTGCTTTGCTTCCGTAGACTCCTGTGTAGCTTGCCTTCAAGAGGAAAAAGCTGGGAATAAAGAGTAATTTCTGTTGTTGGTGTTCTGTTTTGTTTTGGATAAAGTTACTTATACTGCTTATGAGCCACCTGCACTAACACAGAAACCGGTATCCTGCTTCCCTGAAACATTTCTAGCCCCCCTCATCCCATATTAGTCATACTCTTCCAGTTGTAAGTTATAGACCCTGACTCCAGCTAACAGTAATAAAACAAACTATCAGCCCACTTAGCTGGCTTCAGACACGGCTAGAAACAGAACTTCAAATGATGGGACCAAATGATGCCTGTTTCTCTTGCCATCTCCTAGCACTTCTTATCTCTGTTCATCTCAAACTGCTCTCTCCACACTGTGCCAGGAGAGCTGCTAGCAGCCCCTCACTCAAATATTTCCAGCCTGGCAAGCCCAGAGGAAAGAGCAAGCCTTCCCTATATCTCTGTCAGAAAGTCTCAGATTGATTATGATTGGCACACTGAGTCAGGTGTCCAAATTTGAACGAATCAGTATAGCCTAAGTGGTGAGGTGCTCTGACTGGCTAGGCCTCAGTCGCACGCCCAGCCCTGGGGTAGGGCAGCCCAGTTGAATCAATCATGTGCAAAGGATTCCCCCACAGGAAAACAAAAAATTTCATTGCCAGAAGTGAACAGGAAGAAGCAATCATCAACAGTCAAAACATACCAGAGGCCCATTACAGTCTATACTTAAAAGTAGCACAGCCCGGCCAGGATTGCTCAGTGGCTGAGCATCAACCCATGAACCAAGAGGTCACTAGTTTGATTCCTGGTCAGGGCACATGCCCGGATGGTGGGCTTGATCCCGAGTCGGGGCAGTGCAGGGGGCAGCTGACCGATGATGTTTCTCTCATTGATGTTTCTGTCTTTCTATCCCTCTCCCTTCCTCTCAACCTCAAAATCAATGAAAAAAAAATTTTTTTTAAAAAAGAAAAGTAGCACAGAATCTAGTGCCCATGCTCTCCTTTCTTAAACTGTGCTGGCACCGCAAATACATTCTTCTCTGACCTCCAGTGGTGTCAACACTCTGGTCATGTACTGTCCCACACAGCTCCATAACTAGGTGTGGCATCTCTAAGAAGACCAGCTGCTAGAGGAGGGACACCTTGTCTTACTCGTCCTGTCGGTGCTCCTTCCATCCTGGCCCAGCACACAGAACGGACACTCCGCAGCGACTTTAGCCAGAACCTAGTGCCACCATACCAACTCACTTCAGGCCTCCTCGTTGACTATCTGTAATTTACTCCAATTTGGGCTTCTTCATGGAGTGAGCACCTGAAGCCAAAGAAGGTACTATGGCAGGCAAGAGTCTCTTTCTGTTTTCAGTCATGACCAAGAAGAGACCCTTGTAAGTAGCTCAGACCAAGATGACACCAAGCCCCAAAAAGCCTTTCTTTCAAAAGTTAGCAAAGACTGTCCAAACTAGAACACTTAGAAGGAATTAGAAATGAGATTTTAGCCCCTGCCACTGATAGAAGAGGAGCTGCCATGTGAGAAGTGTAAAAAAAGAGACAAAAATCCCTCAGTCCTGAAACGCCAGCCCCACTTCTGCCTCCCTCTCCAGCAGCTGGCTTCCACGAGCCCGTTGACCTTGTGCTGGGAAACCGGTCACGTGGGCTCAAGTTATCAGACATCACCTGCCTGGGTGCATGCTTCTGACTTTTGTCTGTGTTTCTATTACACAAATGCCACAAATTCTGTCTTTGCAAGATTGAATTGAAGATTGAGCTGCCTGAAACCCAAAGAGGGGAGCTTCTCCTTCCCCTCTGCTCCAGCCGGAGACCCAGGGCCAGTCTCTAGCACGTCCCTAACTGCGTAGGGTTCCCTGGAGCAGATCTGGAGGAGATTTATGTTTATCCAAGTCCGCATGCCCGCTGGCCTTCTGAATCAAAGGTGGAGTTATAAACCAAAGAAATTTACTGCAAGAGTCTAGTATGCTCTCGTGAAGCTGAACCATTTCACTCCTTTTTAATAAGGTTAAAAATAGTTACAAATGGAGCATTGGAATAAGGGCTTGAAAGAGCTCTGTGGTGCATCTGTGACTTAGGCCTGGCCGACGTTTTACAGCCCTGCCTATTAAAAAGCCCAGGCCACAGTGACTCCTGCTTCTCGCCCTCACCAGGCTCCCTAACAATGCAGCCTGTGGGCCGCCTGACGTTTCCAGCCCTGGCGTCTGTATCCCAGAACAATTGATGGGGGCCGGCCAGCCTCTGCTTACAATTATGGGAGGTCATTTTAACTACCTGTTGACTTGTTTCCTACTAAGGACAACCAGCTGATGCAGAAAAGCTTTGGCAAAAGAGGAAGGCAAAACCTTACCTAGGGTTCAACTTTGAGATGGCCAAAAATAAGCCCACCAAAGGGGCAAGTTTGTATGGCTGTTACCACCACCACCTAGGGCTGAATGGAGGGAGGAAAGCATATTAAACCCATAAAGCCTAAGACCAAGAAGGAGAAACTGAGTTAGGGAGAAGACCACATTCCTCAATTCCCTGCCCAGGTGAAAGTCACACTCCATCCACCTACTGAGCAAACCTGTGCACTTCTAAGTAGAAAGCAGCAGCCAAAGCCCATACCTCCTGCTGCAGTCTAAACGGTAATGTGATTATAAAACCTCAGATCAAAGGATCGAAAGGATCCTGGCCAAATGCCAGGGAGAGTCATGGCTCCTGATAGAACTAAATCAGGTCCAATCTGGATCTGAGAATAATAAAGCAATTAACCACGAAGTGACAGAAGCTGAATTTCACAGTAAAAGCAGTGCTAACCAGCCATTTAGCGTCATGAGAACAAGACCCCTTTCTTCAGCCACCTGCGGTCACCACCCCACCCCCTGCTCTATAATTCCCACCCCCCTTGCGACTCGTTGAAAGCAAAAGATTAAGCCCAGGCCTGCACTAACAGGCAGACGGGGGTGGGGGCAGTGGACAGACCCCTCATTCAGAGGCCTCCAGAGGGCATGTTGACTTGGCTCAGAAAAAAAAGAGCTTACTAACTACTCAGAACTTTTCAAAACAAGGCTCCGGCTACTTAGTTAATTGGCAGAGATGAAAGGCAAGGATATGATGAGAAACAGTGGTATTATCAGAAATGAAGGAAAAATCGGAACAGCAATCTTGGCCCTCACCACTAAAGAGTCTCCAAAGACATAAAAATCTTCCTGGGGTTTTGAAAATCACACTTAAGCACACAGGTCTACGTTGACATAAGCTTGAAGGTCTGAGCATCTTTGCTTGCTTTACCCCCAAATACACACACATGCACACACACATGCACACACACAGAACATTGCTGCACTGATATTTTAGAAGTGGGCTCTGTCTTTCCCTCATGCTGTGGCAGGGCTGTAGAACATATGGTCTGTCCGGTCACCCATTGATAAGAGCCACCTTCGTTACCAGCCACAGTGAGCTGACTGGGGGTGGAATTTTAGAATCACATAACTTGGTTTTGGTCAATTCATTTACATGCAGAGCTTTGTTTTTATCATCCCCTCTCCTGGAGACTCCAAAAAGAGGAAAGAAAAGGAAGGAAGGAAGGAAGGAAGGAAGGAAGGAAGGAAGGAAGGAAGGAAGGAAGGAAGGAAGGAAGGAAGGAAGGAAGGAAGGAAGGAAGGAGGGAGGGAGGGAGGGAGGGAGGGAGGGAGGGAGGGAGGGAGGGAGGGGGAGAGAGAGAGAGAGAAAGAAAGAAAGAAAGAAAGAAAGAAAGAAAGAAAGAAAGAAAGAAAGAAAGAAAGAAAGAAAGAAAGAAAGAAAGAAAGAAAGAAAGAAAGAAAGAAAGAAAGAAAGAAGAAAGAGGGGGAGGGAGGGAGGGAGGGAGGGAGGGAGGGGGAGAGAGAGAGAAAGAAAGGAAGAAAGAAAGAAAGAAAGAAAGAAAGAAAGAAAGAAAGAAAGAAAGAAAGAAAGAAAGAAAGGAAGGAAGGAAGGAAGGAAGGAAGGAAGGAAGGAAGGAAGGAAGGAAGGAAGAAAGAAAGAAAAAGAAAGAAAGAAAGAAAGAAAGAAAGAAAGAAAGAAAGAAAGAAAGAAAGAAAGAAAGAAAGAAAGAAAGAGAAAGAAAAAAGAAAGAAAGAAAGAAAGAAAGAAAGAAAGAAAGAAAGAAAGAAAGAAAGAAAGAAAGAAAGAAAGAAAGAAAGAAAGAAAGAAGAAAGAGGGGGAGGGAGGGAGGGAGAAAAGGCAGTTCCTTAGAGTTCTAGACAGATATATATCATACTTGCATGTGTGCACATAGGTAAAAATGAGAGTACTTAGCTCTAGTGAGCTGCTATAATATTAAAACCTCTGAATATTCAGCACGTTCCTAATCACCTTTATAAGTTCCTGGACATTCACTGGTCCCTTAAAGAAAAAAATAAGAAAAAAAATCATGTTCACTCTCCTCTTTAAAGAGAACTACATAATCCATTTGAAAAGATTAAAGAAACAAAATATTAGGTCACCCAAGTGATAAGCTTTGGGGACAAGAGAAGCACGCAAAAGGGGCGATAGGCTTTACTTCAGTAGGTTCCCTCACTGAGGTACCTTCCCAACACTGGAATCCAATTTTTGATCAACCCACCTATAATCCAATTCTCCCAACAGCGTAGAAGTGCCAAGGTTTCCATCACGTTGGTATGATGACTCTTCTTTGGAAAGATGTTAATTTTATCAAGGAAAAGAATTTTAGCCAACGGTGGGCAGACTAGTATCCAAAATGGGTCCATCAGTCAGGTTAAATTCAAGAAGACCTGAAATAAAGAAATTATCTTTCCCTTCTAATGAATATCAAGCTGTTGCAATTCAAATGTTCCCCTCTGTGGGGAAAAGAAAGGAAGAGCATGTACATGTGTGCCCATGCGTGCATACACAGCTAACCTGTTGTTTTCGTGGCTGTCTTTTAAATCACTGAGCGTAGGGGTTTATAATGGAAACACTGACAGGCCCATAACTGGAGCAGCATTAGCAGGCACCACCACAATAACCATTTAAGCTCCTTTTTTCTTAGAAATGACTGGCCCAACCAATGAGAACAGAGTAAACACGGCTGGCATCTTAATGACCTTTGAGCATTAGCAGATGGCCTTTTTATGATCACAGATTAGCAGTACATGGTCGTTTGTTAATGACCGATAACAGGTGCCAGTGGTCCCTACACTCCTCTCTGTGCTGGCTCTTTCCCTTCCTGAGCGAGAAGGGTTAGTCTCTCGGCGAGCCCACTACCTCTGTGCCATCCTTTGTTTCTCTTTTGGCTGCAACACAGCCCATTCCCCCCAACCCAAAGGGGGTGCAAGGATGCAACCACTTCACTTCAATGTCTCAATCTCCCTGTGCCTTTCCCTTTGTCTCTGTCTGAAAACATCCTCCTCTGGAAATTAGTGTCCGAGTCATGCAGTTTTTGAGCCAGATGAGCCAGCAGCAAAGGAAAGACGGCTGTCAAGCAGGCTTTTTCACTGGAGGATGCCTGGCGATACGGATATAAATGGTAAAAAGCACAACCAAGGCTTCGTGCAATCTTAACTAAACCAATCAGCCAGAGTGGGTGAAGCCATCTCAAGCCTTTCTTTCTGCCATTTACAGCATCCAGTTAATTTCACCCAGAAGAATGTATCTTTCCCTTTCCCTGAAGGCCGCCCATGCCTCTCACCTTCAGGACCACTTACCTCTCACTACCTCTCACCGCCCATTATTTCATCCCCAAGAAGAAATACAACTGTATGGAGCCTGTGCCCAGTTTATATAAACGACTTTCCCGCCAGTATTTGGGTGAATCTCTCTTTGGCCTAGTTCAGTGGAGCACTAGAGCAATTCAAGAGGGCGCCAGGGTTCAGAGGAATGACCAAACCGGTTTTTCTATGTTCCCCTCTGTGGGTGGGGAAAGAAAGCTCTTATAATTAACCCGAGATGCTGACTAGCTCCAGGATCCTGGGGCTACGATCCTAATGAGCTGAAGGAGCCCACCTGAAAGTCGGAGCAGAAGCCAGACGAGGGGCACTCACAGAACATGGGAGCCGGGAAGCCCTGGACCTGGAGGCTGAAGCCCTCTTCTCTCAAACCCAGCGCCCGGAGGAGGGCCGGCGGAGGCAGAGCAGGGCGCCTGCTCTCCCGCCCTGCGTGCGTGGAGGGGGCTGCTCTGGGGAGCAGAGAGCATCGTTTTTCAAAGTAGAAGTTGAATGTACATCAGTGGAAAACTACTTGTTTTCCAAAGAAGACACAAGTTTTGGCCTTCCCTATAATGTTGCAAAATATGTGTCTGTTACACCTGCTTTACAAAATACACCTTAGGAAACAGCAGGCATCTTAATTTTTGAATCAATTAAAGGTCCCCCAAGTGGAGAGATTTGTTTCAGAGTGAATGGAAATACGGACATCGGAAGGAGCTCTTCCTTAGTAGTGGGCTGGGGGATTTACTGTGCGTTATGACAGGGTTGTCCTTTTAAAAAATCCCGTCTTCAGCTGTGAAAAGCTGTATGTCCTCAAGTGAATATTACAGCCGTCGGGTATTTGTTGCGGCTCAGGGGCCCATCACTTGGAGTGGGGGAAGAAGAGGAAACCGTTTGAGAGAGTAAATCCCAAAGCCAAGTTTAAAAGCGGCCCTTCTCCGGCTTAGGCAGGGCAAGCGCGGCTCACCCGGGGGTCTCTCTCGGCTCTTGGTCAGGTTTCCAGATGGAGCCTTTACTCGGGGCTTCGTCTCTGCCCCAGCCCCTCACGCCCTGGCTCAGAGGTGTAAAACCAATTAAGAAAATGATTCCCAAGGTGTTGAATTTCGAGATCTGTTGGGCAAGGTTTTTTTTTCCCCTTTCATTTCAAATATGAGGGAGAAAGAAAGGGAAGAAAGGGAGCTCACACTCAGCCCGCAGGGAGCAGGGTTACAAAGCACAACTGAAGCGGGGACCCATGAACCCGGCCTCCTCCGCGCCTGGATGCTGCCTCTGTGACAACTCCTGTATCTTCTCTGTGACCACGCGTAAAATAAGGAAGGGAAAACATACAGGTTGAAGTGAGACCTAAAGGGAACCCCAATTCCTGGGCCTCTTATTTGGAGAAAATATGCAACTATACCCCCCCCCCCCACTAGGCTCTGCTGTTGGAAAACCCTAATTTAAACTATTAACATATAAATACCCTTTCCTGGCCCTAGTCAAATCCAGATCTCATCTTTGTATTGCACAGTCAAAAAGATAAAATGAAAAATCCATTACTAATTAGACTGTTAAATTAAACTGCTTTAACTTTATTTTACGAGCGGCATAAAGTATATAAAGAGAAGACTCGAAGTGGTACCGTGACCTTTAGCAGTGCCTGTGGCTCACCCCAATGCTTTTGGAACCACTTGCCTGAAAACCCTTGGATTTGCGAACACCTTCTGTTCCCTCTCCACCACTTCTAAACCTGGAGGATTTATTTTTAACAGTCCCTCACCCACATAATGACTTTAAAATTCCTTAGGTTCATACCTTAAAATATAGCTGGGAATTAAGAAATAATGTCAATTAATAGTTGAAGCTCAGAGGCACTAATGGAGTTAGCTAACCACTTCCTTCTGAAAAGCTGTCTTAAGTACACGGAAAGCTCGAGCCACCCTGAGATTGCTGTGCTGCAGTGCACAGGTCGGCCAACAACGGGCTGCAAGCCAAACCCAGCCCACTGCCTACTTTCATACAGCCACGAGCTAAGAGTATATTTTACATTTTTTTCAGTGGGTTTAAAAATCAAAAGAATTCTTATTATTGACACAGGAAAATTTTATTACTTTCAAATTTCAGTGCCCATAAATAAAGTTTTATTGGAACACAGACACAAACTCGTTCATTGTGTTTACTCTGTGGTTGCTTTCACACCACAGTGGGAGGGTTGAGTAGTTGCAACAGAGATGATAGGGCCTGAAAAGCCTAAAGTATTTACTCTCCAGCCCTTTACATAAAAAAACCTTGCCAAGCATGGCTTCGTAAGTGACTTGGCTATATACACAGATGAGAGAAGACTGGGTACACTTGTTCCACTGAGAAACCGAATGTCAGGGAGAGAGAGTGTAAAACATTTAGTTCTGTTAAGAGTGAGCATCCATGTTAATATAACGGTGTAGCAGAGAGCTTAGTAGCCCCCCAAAGATAGGACATTGGATAAATCAGTTCCCACATCTGAAATTATCTTATTTTGCATTATTATATAAGTTGTTAACTTTGATATCTTTATATATTTGTACAGTAGAGCCAAGTGACTGTTAGGCTCCCCAGCTCATTTGCTGTTATCAGACATTCTGCTGTGAGTACCGCTTCAATGAAGCCTCAATTGCAGCACCTCTGAGAAAGGTGGACTGCCCACTGGTTACATGGATTTTATCTTCCATGACATTGTTCTCCCAGAGATTTTGTTTGAAGGCCTGCGATATGCTCTAGAACAAGTCACGTGCATGAAGAGTGTTTTCCCTCATAAGTGGATGAAATTGAGCCTTTATGACCATATCTGGTCTGTGTTTGTCAAACAGCCTTCTTGAAACCCATGTCCAGTCCAGATCTCTGCCCCCAAATGGATTGCCTATATTAAATGTTTATTTATTTTAAAATTCTATCCCTATTTTCTTGTCTCTTCCCTCCCTTTTGTCCCTCCTTTCCACCTCTCTCCCTCTAAGCACAGATTTTGGAATCAACAGACCTAAGTTCCAATTCCAACATTGTCATCAGTAGCTGTGCTTCTATAGGGAAGTCACACAGCCTCTCTGAGCTTATTTCTTCCCCTCTAAATTAGAGATAAGAGGAGCCACCTTGAACATATTTCAACTTTTTGGCAGTATGTTAGGCATATAGTATGTTCTCAATAAACAGTAGCTGAGTAAGTGGATGAATATAGAGATAGGTGTAGGTAAAGATATATACTCTTTAGGATGGTAATAAACACATAGAAAGTGCTCAATAACATCTTGAGCGAAGTTACCATTTACTCATTTATCTTTGCAGTGAGCACTTTTCGAGCACAAATACATGGCCAGCTCTATGCTACTGACTTGGGCCTTAAAAGGAGGTGAAATACACACACACAGGATAAAGCTACATGATAAAGGTCTACAGGACATAAACCTCCATGACAAAGACCCCATCACAATGTGACACATTAGGAATCACTGACTGTCCATCAGCAAGCAGTTGGCATTCAATGAATACTGGCTGAATTGCTTCAAAATATAAACTAGAAAGAACAAAATGCAAACAATAGTTAAAAACGACTGAGGGAGATGCAAAAGGAAGGGTAAAGCAATTCGGGGAGAGTGCCTTCGAGGGTCAGGGGTGCTTCCCTTCCGGAGGAAGCCCCCAGTGGGCCTTGATGGAGACAGAGCAGAGGGGAATCACAGAGAGGGCTAGCATGACAGGGGGGAGTGGCCATGCTGAGGTGTCACTCAGAGGTGGCACAGCCCAAGGAGCCTGACTTGAATGTCAGCTAGACCTGGGTCCGATTTTGATTCTTCCACCTCCTAGCAGAACAAACTCGGGCAAGTACCTTAGCCTCTCTAATCATCTTCATAAAAGCATAATGAAACCAACCTTACACCATTTTGGGCACATAAAAATGTCAAGAACTTATAGTATTATTTAATGCGAAAGAACTGTAGTTGTAGTTATTGCAGAAGAGCTTTGAATTAAAGATGGAAGCTTTCAGTTCCGGGCCCTTGTAAATTCAGCATCCTTCATGAGGAAGACCTGCCATGCAAATGTTAGTGATCTTTGGGGTTTTGTCCTTGACCTTCTTTTCATCTCATGGTTGACCAACCCTTCCTGTGTGATATCAGCAGATCTAATCCATGCTGAAGCTGTACAAAAGGTTAGCTACCCAGACAAACACCTGGGAGTCATTAATGCCTCCTGTTCATCCTTCACCAACCCCTTTGCCTTTCCAAATGGCCAATCAATTCTTCTGTCAATTCTATCTCCTTAATAGCTTTAATATTTCCTCCCTTTTCTACATTCTCACCGTCACCGAGCTCAAGTCCTCATCACCTCTTCCATCATGTGCCTCAGTTCTCTCCCTGCCTCCGTCCTGCCCGTTGCAGTTCCTTCTCTCTGAAGAAAGAGCTGTCCTCCTCGGAAACAAACCTGGCCCTGCCACTCGCCCACGTCAAACCCTTCAGTGGCTTTCCACTAACCTCAGAGGAAAGTTGAAACCTTAGTGTGATGAACAGACATTGCATGGTCTACACCCGAGACTAATATAATATTGAAAGTCAACTATAACTGAAAAATAATGTTTTTTCAAAAAAAGGAAATTCCATGGCCTTGTCCCTTTCAGTGTTCAACTGGCTTTTCATACACATGCATAGATACACCACACACACACACACACACACACACACTATACATATATATACTTATAAAGGCATATATATATATGTATATATATAGCTTACTGATCTGCTTGCAGTTCCCCAAATATGCCTTATTCTCTCTCTCTTTCCTTTTCTCTTGCTACTTCTCTGACTAAAATACTCTTTGGGATCCTCCTTAACCTAGATAATACTTCAGAACTCAGTGTGGATATCACATGCTGTGGGGAAACTGTCCCTAACATCCTCCCACTTTCCACATCCTAGTTGGGTGCCCCAACTAGGAACATCTAGCCATTTTGTATAAATTGTACTTAATCAAGTATTTGTCTATATTCTTCCTCATCTCCACTAATCCAGTTATGCCCTAAGGACGGAAACCATGTCTTCATCTTTGTATCTCTGGAAAAAGTACATAAATAAAATCCTATAATTGATGGGCAGATGGATGGATGGATGATTGGCTGGATGATGAGAGCTCAGAGATAAGTATCTATTCAAAAGCCTTTAGCTGAGGTGTTTTTGAGGTCTTGAGAGTCCATTTGAAGGCAAATCACAGTAAAAAGAAAAAATACTATGGTTGTTTTTTTTGGAGTTTTGAGGAATGACATAGAAGAGTGGGAGCAAGAATTGTTGACAAATGATATAAGTAGAAGTTAGGGACAGACTGGATGGTCCTTTCTTGTGACCGGCCACCATGTAAACAGGTACAGGCCCCTGCCCTCCTGAGGACATTTTGAAATTTGTGCATACTCTCTGACCTGTTCACTTATTGAAGGAATAATTGTAAGAGTGAAAGCAATCAATCTAAGTATCTACCCACAGGTTAAGTAAATTATGATGTATCCACATCACTGAATACCATTTAGCCATTTATGCATTATAATTACTAAGAATCCATATCGACATTTTTTAAAATTGCTTATAATACTAAGTTCAAAAGAGAGCTAGGAAAGCCAAGGCAATACCATGGTATGGAAATCAAGAGGAGAGAGACTGCCAGGGAGAGGGGACACCAGGGAAGTAATGAGACAGAGAGGTTGCGGAGGTTGGAGACAGGTGACTAGACCACAGAGGATTTGGGGTATCCCCTGCTCTAGACAGATCCCAGCCTGTTTCACGGTAGTTACCTGTGTGTCCACATCTGCCCTTCTCTGAAATCACCTGTCATATTCATTATTCATGCCCAGCATGGTACCCCACATGAATGTTTGGTGCTCTTCCCACCATGCCATAATATCCTTCCTATTATCAAGCATTCACCGCCATCTTTACTCGTGTTCTCCCACTTTCTGGTTTTGAGATAAGGTTATCAATGTCCATAAAATCACAGAAGGTTTAAGTGAGTTATTTTCCTTGGTCACAGAGCAACCCCCAATCCAGAGTCCTGGTCTGTGTCTTGTCAACTGAACTATTCTTTTTACCGATTTAATAAGTATGGTTACTTATTTGATGTTTGTACAATGACTGTTCTCTCTGTATTTTCCCTATGCATGTTGACTGGGTTATTAACAGTTGTCTGTGTCCCTAGAGGGCAGGGAGCTTGGCTTGAGAAAAAGCTTTCAGTAGTGCCACGCTCAGCATCACGCACTTACCGACTGTTCGAGGAGGAGGGTGCCTCTGGTAATGACAGTAGAGATGCCTCCTTTATTCGTTGCTCTTTTTTACATTTCCTGCTGGGATGTACTAGTCCTTTGAAAGACAGTTCTAAGAGACATTCTGAAGACGGGCGGTTGTGAGTTATGGAATGAAGAAAGGTGCCCCACTGTCCTCCTTCCTATAGACAAAGGGGACAGGAGGCATTCAGTGCTGACACACAGGACGACACTCAGTAAGAGGACCCAGATGTTTAACTGAATTAAAAGACATTCTAAAAATACAGGGCATGGAATAGAGAGTGAAAATGTAGGACTCCTGGGAGGAAATTTTATCAATGAATAGTGTGGCAGAATAAAAAATACTTGGTTTGTGTCTTAGGTTGGTTCCTTGAACACAACTCCTAAAACCCTTGGAACCTCTGGAGTGATAAATGTGACACTGATATGCTAAGGAGATAATCTTAGTGCTCCTACATGGCTTCGGGATCGGGGCTGGTCACCAGAAAGACTTGGGGATGTAGAAGTTACTGTGGAGGGGATTTGGTTCTCTAGGATCTTACTCAGATTCACTTTATCTCTTGGGAGTTAGGTCACTGGTGCCTCTCTTTGTATGGTTTCCCTGTGTGCATCTTTCATAAACAGCCTAGTGTAATACAATGTATCTCGTTCTATTTAAAAGAGCTCTAGAACCCCACATGCGTATGTTGTTTGTCATGAGAAGCAATGCTATTTCTAAACAAGGTAACGCTTTAACACTTCCAGGGCATTCCAAATTCCCCCTTTGGACAAAATTTAAACTTCTCAGGATCACTAGGACAAAGAGGTGCCATGGGACTAATTCCTATATAGCTCTGGGTGTTGACCACATAATATCCACATACTAAACCCAGTCTTCAAATAAATTAAGGGGACACTTGGGGGTCTGACTTTGGTGGGTGATGATGCTCCTCATAGGTAGTACATGATTGTTTGAAAATCCAGTGAGAACTGATTTAGTGTTTCCCAAGCACAGCACTTGAAATCTAAAACCAGTTAACCATATAGGTCCTTGGCGCTGGACAGATGCACCTTGCTTTTCTAGATTGTATGTTTTTCTCATCATACACACTTAAGTATATATGTAGGGGTGTGTGTGTGTCTGTGTGTGTGTGTGTGTCTGAGGGGGAGAAAGAAACAAAGAGAGAGACAGATAGATAATGTTGGAATGATGTGGACAGTCCAATTTTTTTCTCTCTTAGAATCCAAGAGTTTCCCCCTGACCCTTTGGCATACGATCCTTCTGCTGTTGTAGTTCTTGGGTCTCCAAATGTTTTTCAGTGTGTGTGGTAGATGTCAGCTGTCTGTGAGCAGTAGCAACAGCCCCACGGCCTGCTTGTATTGTATTGCTAAGCAACACTCGGCAACCTCTTGCCCGTATTGTTCCTTCCTTTTGATGCTCCACAGTTGCATGGCTATGTCTCTCTCTCACAACTTGCAGCTTTGTTTGCTGCATTTGGGGTGTTGACACCACTGAAAGCCACCCCAGAAAGGACATCCACTAAACTGTCAGAGTCTGAATAGTTGACACTGGGCACAAGTGCTCCTGCGTAAGTGCTTTGGAAGGTAGTTATTGAATTACTTCCTAATAAATGCCATCCAAATCTACCTGGTGCGCCACTGAGCAGTGCGCCAGCCTGTCCTAGAGCCTCAGTAGACGTTCAGCGCCCCTCACTGATAGCTGTTGGCTTGTCCAACCATTCCTTTGTGAGGCTCCAGGGCATTGACTAAAAACAGTGGCTTTTGTACTTGTCATAATTAGGAAAGCATGACATTTTTTTTCCATACAAAAAGAGCTCACGCATTAGGAGCACCTCGGTAGCCTCCAATATCGGTATGAATTCCATTCACACAAGCTGCTTCCTTTTAAAACAAGAAAATAACTCCCCACAGTATTTTTTAATGGATATGATGTGTTAATGCACACGTGAAATTAAAATATCATAAGCCAAGGCTGTAGCTCTTGGCATGCTGTATAGGATATCTCAATGGTGGTTTCAATTATGTGATGTGATTTGTGATACATTTAAATGACAGCATGGAAGGAAATATTCTTTCCACTTGGTTTGAGGGCTGAGTGGTTGTGGACATAGACCCACTGGCTAACTTCAGTTAAGCTGCTGGGCTTCTGTGAACCTGTTTCCCTTTTGATATACTGAGTGCTCCAAGAACTGCATGCCGTAGGATTTCTATGGGAATCAAATGGGATAACATTGGAGAACACATTGTATAAAACACTATAGGAAATTAATAGCTGTTTATCATCATCATTTTATTTCTAAGCAGCTATCACTGATTCTAAGATTTTTTTTCTTAAATATCACTGCTCTAATATAAACTGCTATCCCTCTAAGGCTTAAGAATTAAAGTTGACAGGTGATCTAAAGTTAAAAAACTAGGGTTTAGTTCTCCAAAGTGCATGTTGAGCTTAGGGTTGCTCTGAACAGAGCTATGGTAACAAAATATCAAATGGCATCACACTATTATTTCCTGTTACATATTATTTTAAAAGTACTAGTTTCCCAGGGCTTCCGTTTCTCTCCCCCTCCCCCTTAATGGTAAGCGTTGGGAGTCTACACTAGTGCTTCTTAGTCACTGAACGTCAGAATATTTCTTGCTGTCACACATGCCACTGGATTATCTCTCCATACACATAAGCCAGATTGTGAACTCAGTGATGGGAGGGTGGTGAATTCATCTAAACCATCAGAATTCTTTTTCTCTTTCCTTTACTATTTTTTCTTTTGTTTCCTATCCTTTCTTTTTCCCTTTTATTGTCCCTTATTGTTTTATTTTGATGTCCATAATTCTACATATTTAATTTTGATGAATTACAGTATTTTTTAAACTATTAATTAATATTAATTTAAAATGAGCTTTGGATCATAAGAGTTCTACCAATTGAGTCCCACCAGTGGCAAATGCTTTGAACTTTTTGACAAATATCTCCTCACTATGTCTAGGTGTTCCCTTTTCTATATAATTGAATGAAACCTATTCTAGTATATATGATGTTTTTTAAATTTTACTCAAATAGTAGGGTATTTTGACAGTTGTCAAGTGCGTACTGAGCTCTTGTCATGTGACAGGCACTGTGCTAGCACCAAGGCCAAGAGTAAGGTGAAGCAAAGGAGACTCCTAGGGTGCCAAATTAAAGAAGCACTCACTGAAGTGAGTGTCCTTAATCCCAGCCTACTAAGCACTGAGATATCACGACAAAAAGACTTAGTGTGACCCTCATGGAATCATCCAGAAAGGGAGACAAACACTGAATGAATAAAATCCATACAAAGTAACAAGAGAAGTAATAGGGGTAGGCACAGAGTAGTGTGCTTGGTGAAATGACAGTATGGGCTAATTTAAATGTAAACAAAATAGAGCTTAATGGAAAGCAACTATGAGATTAAGTGATCTTTTAAGGGTCTGAAATTAAATGGGAGAACATTAGGACAATGAAGGTAGCATTATATTTCTAAACACCCAGAGCTGAGTGGATGAGGTAGGTGAATGTTGAGGATGATTGAATTTGATGCTAGTTCTTGGTGCTGGCACCCTAGAGCCACACAGAGTAAATCTAAAGGAGAGACGCTGGCAACTCTTCCAAATCAGTCCTCCTCACACCCACGGAGGCCTGCTGCCCAGTGCTTACTGTTGAGTTCAAAACCTGTCATTACATTAGGAATCACTGTCCTACAAAGGTAAAGTCTACACCATGGTACTTTCCTTTCTTCCATCCCCTGAAACTGTATCCTGTACCTCTGAAAATTCTCTCCCTTCTTTTTGTATTGAGAAAGTAGAAACAGAAATGAATAATGCTAGATTTTCTTTATTAAAAATAGGAGAGGAAAAAAATGTAGACTGTGTTTATTATTGTGGATATTTCTAAAAAGGTAACTAAAAATTTACGGCAGGCCTGTTAGTAACTCTACAAATCATCAGACAGCATCTCTGTTTTAAAATCTCTTCTGCATATCAGCAGTAAAATGAAGCACACATTGGAAATTCTGATGGTTTCAAACTTCAGACTTTCTTTTAAAGTAATAACTTTAAATTCAGTCCTTTCTGGAATAAACTTTTTCATCCCATTATGTCAAAAATTGTATTATCCATCCATTTGTCTGTCAGAACGTCTCCCTGTGGGGTGATAGACTCCTGGCTTCTCTACTCTAAACCTCTCCATTACATCCTGCTATCAAGAGTCACAATTTTCCACGAACGTCTCTGGTGACTTTTGACAATGTTTTACAGAGAACTAGACCAGGAAGCTCAGAGTTAAAGGAAATCTTCCATTCCAGCAATGAATATGTAATAGGCATTACACTGTGCAGTATTCCAAAAAAATGTAAGGTTCATTAAGTCTTTCTAAAGCAGGGACTTCCATGTAGCTTTGAAGGAACCTGTCTTCACAATGACATTAGCAAATGGCACTTTGGGGCAGAGAATATTAATATTGCACATTAAGGAACAAATTTGTTTAAATTCTGTATAGCTCTATGTGGATGCTGATGATCTAGAAATAAATAAAAAGTGAATAGTTGTCCAACTTTGTATGTAAATTGCCTTTTGCTTATATACATGAGAATGCTTTTTGATCCTAAATTCCTTCATATTAACAAGCAGGAGTGTAACTAATATATAAACTAAAGTCATTCTCTTTAATGAGAATGCTAAATATTTTAAAGAAATGCATGGCTATAAAATATTGTCAAGGGCATTTTTATACTTAAGTTTAAGAACGCTTATGACTTAACCGTTGAATTATTTAACACATTCAGCCTGGAAGCACTATTTATGTATGTTTTTTAATGTTCTTACTTATGTTGGCTTTTCTTTACTAAGGATTTAGGACCTTTGATTTCTGTTTATAAAATTTACATGTTTAATCTCCTATTTCTATGTATTTCTCATTTGACAGTGGCAACAATATCAGAAGGAAAAGGTGGGGGAGGAAGAAACTCATGGAGGCTAAACAAGGCCTATACATGAAAGAAACTCAAGTCACACTGTTAAGGGAACAAAGTCAATTCTGAGAGCCAAAAATAAAAATCCTGTTCAATGAGCCACCTGTATAACTAAAATAATAGATAGAGGAGTACACACCTGGTGTCCAAGCTTTTCCCATGAAAGCTTGCCATGCACAAGGAGCTGAGTTAGCCTGTGCAATAATGTAATTCCATACGGTCAACATTTGCTACTTTTAGTTGTCAGCTTCTATTTTTACCTAGGTATTGTTGTGTAATTATTGCTTAGCCACAGATTCATCAGTGCAACATAAAAACACATTTTCTGATTTTTTCTTCAATTAACCTTGGTTTATATTTCTTAAATGTAGAAGAATTCCTCAAAGATTTCAGAAGGATTCTGAATAGGACCCCCATCAGTGCCATATAAGAAATGGAAACTGACAATCAAAGTTAGTGTGAGGACAAGTTTTATTTGAGCTGTCCCCATTAAATTCTACTCATATGGTTAATAATATAAAAATTGTCCCGGTGACTTGGGATGGAAATACACCTAGAATTTGTTCTAAGCATGATTTCGTAAGACCCACAATCAGGGGAAAGAATGGACTTTCAAAACTGGTATGGCCCAGCCGGGCGTGGCTCAGCGGTTGAGCGTCGACTTAGGATCCAGGCGATCAGGGTTGGATTCCCAGTCAGGGCACATGCCCAGGTTGCGGCCTAGCTGATCAATGACTCATCATTGATGTTTCTATCACTCTCTCTCCCTCTCCTTTCCTCTCTTTGAAATCAATAAAGATATATTAAAAAAAAACACACACACACAAAATGGTATGTTTTTGGCTAGTGGTATTTTGCTTTATGAACTATATATATATAGCAAACTATGTATATATACACATGTGTACATATATATTCCAATATTACTAATGTTATTGAGTCAAAATTTTTCTTCTACACTAAGTCAAAAAGACACAATAACAAGGCCTCTGAGGACAGGGCCTCAGTTATGTAGTCAGGGGAGGAACTGAAGTTTTCCATGGCTTGCTTAAACCATTAGAGGTCTTTCTGACATTGATTTTCACTTTCATTTAGCCCAATATTCCCTAACATGTGTTCCAGGGGGGTTATTACATTTACTTTAAAAAAGGGCACCCCAATTAAATGAACTTTGGAAATGTTGGATTAAACAAAATTCAGTAAGATTTCTTAGAGCTTTAAATATATAAACTGTGTTTTGTGGATATGCAGGAGAAAAAGATAATAGCTACTATTTTCAAAACATTTTGAACAGGTATCACTATTTTATGGTTTATTTTCCCAGAGCACCTCCAGGCTAGTGTTTCACAGAGCACACTTTGGGAAACAATGACTTTTATCAATATACACTTACTGAACCTAGACTATGGAACAGGTTCTGTGCTGGGAGTTCATTGTTTCAGAGAAATAAGGTTCATTATCAACATTGCAGAAAGAAACGTTGTGAAATTCAAGTTTATATCATTAATTGTCATAGTGTCTACTGCTTAATAAATAGCTGTTGAATAAGTGAATGAACAAATGAATGAATGAATCATTCTAATGATTTATACCTACATGCATTTGTGTAGATATTATATCATTTTTATATTTATTTCATATTCTAAAGAGATATTCATACAATGTTTCCCTTAGTTTTACTATCACCCAGCCTCCCTAAAATTCTGCCCAAGGGCAGAACCTAAAGAAAGAGAAGTAATTTAATTTCATGAAAGATTAAAGAGATCAAAATTTATTTGCTTGTATATAATGACCATGCTATTGACTCACCATTATCAGCTATGGGAAGAATTTGTACTATTAATAACTTTTTTCTTTTCCACTCTCCACTCACCTGCCCAAAACATACACACATCAAACACACACTACACACACACTCACAAACAAAATCAATTATAGCACAGAAAGTCATAAAGAGGTCTAGCTAGGGCTAGGAGTTTTAAAATTCACTGGATTTCAGAGACATGCTCTGTGCAAAGTGAATTAAGCTTATAAGGACTTCATGAGTTAGGTGCCTCATGTAGATATGTATCAGATAATGTCACCATGCTCTAAAATTGACATTCTTATTCATTTTTGAAGTCTCAAGACATACTCTCTTCTTACATAGCTATATGGCATATGCTTATGAAATATGTCAACTTAATTTAATAGTGTTTGGGGAGTATACTAAGAATTCTAAGATAACTCAAGATACCGAAATGTGGTATTGGTCAGAATTATAAATGAGTGTACTAGTAAATGGACTAGTGACTAAAGTCACTAACTAGCTACAAACCATAGCCATGAGGATACTTAAGTCAACAGAAACATACATGTAGCATTTTTCCCTCAAAGGTAAGAGGAAACCCTCTAGATAGAGGTACCTAAGTTGCCCTATCAGCTTGATCCAAAATTCCATTTCTTTTAAAAAAATTACAAAGGAACTACAACCCATTGACTCCTACAGAGATGTGCAGGCAAACACAGTGCCCTGACTTCATGTAAGTACAAACAGCATTTTGAACATGCAAGTCCAGTGGGTGACACATGCTGATGGGCCACAGCTATTTCCAGTTCTCCACAGGGAAGCATTTCCCACCATCATCCCAGAACCTAATGAGTTGGCTAACTAGTTTACCTGGAGCAGATGTACAGTCACCAGTAAGGCAAGCATCAAAAAGTCCCAAAAGCATTGCCAGGGCTAAAATGATCAAACAGGTGTTTTCTAGAGTCAGGCGTAAGGTTGAGTTTGGGAGATTAGTTAAGTCATGAAAAGGCTCCTAAGCACATGAGGTCAATAAATAACTGTTATAACAAGGAGGTGTTGCTAAAAGAGTTTTGATACCAAAAGAGGAACTTTTCCTTCCCACCCACTAAGCAATAAGCAAACTAAGAGCAAAAATGGTTTGAGTCAGTTCTATCTCACCACCAAGTGACTCAGTGTCTGTCTAGCCATAGTTGTAACTCAAGAAATGCTAGAGAACTAGATTATATTTCTTTTTGTTTAATTTCTCACCCTAATGCTGATTAATGCAGAGATGGGGAATCTTTAATTACCTTTTGCTCTTTGGGTTTCTTCCTCTAAATAAAATTCTCAGTATTCAAAGGCTAGAAGGAGAGAAGGCTGTGGTGACACTCCTGAGAATAGGCCCATTGCTCTTGCAATGGCTTTCCTCCCTTGGCTCTTCTCATCAGGTAAGATGCAGTCGCTATCTCAATTTATCCTTCTTTCTAAAACCTAGAAACTACTAACCAATAATTTAATTCAACATACCAGTAGGCCAATGGAATTTATAATGGTGCCACTGAGATACCCTGGGATTTTAAGGAGCTTTCTGAATCAAGAAATCATCAAAATAACATTGTTTTAGTTTTAGTGTTTAATGCTTTCTTGGAATTATTGGCATCAACTACTGATGAGATAGATTAGTTCTAGAATGAACAAAAGCTAAAAACTGGTTAGACTAGTGGATTCAGGCTACTGTTCAGGGACATTTCCAGAAGCAGGTAAAGGAGTGATGCAGCCAATTAGACACTAGACATTACCAAGGCCCAACTGTGGAGAAGTGACAGTACAGTTAGTTGCTACCCACAGCTTGGTAGACAACAAAGGTGGAAACTAGCTGGTAGTGAATTGTTGTCGAGTGTGCAGCAGGGTGCATAGCCCAGCAGGTAGGTCAGATGCAATGATCCTAGAAGCAAACTATAGAACATGGTCCATACCAGGAGGTCTTTATTAATAGGGAATTCTTTCAGCAAGAAATGAAATGCAGACACAATCCAATAAATCTTAAAAAGCCAATGTAAGCAACTGGACTGAAGGAAATCATAAGAGATATTTAGTTACCATACAAAAATATAAGATAAGAGCTTAGTTTAAAATAAAAGTTTAGGGTCAAAAACCCATCAGTGGTTCCCCAGGAGCAGGGTAAGTGGGGATTAATAAGGGGCACAGGAAGACTTTTGAGGGAGATAGGGATGTTCATTATCTTGATTGTGGTGATGGTTTCATGGGTATATAAATATATCAAAATAAATCAAATCATATGCTTTAAACACGGGTTTTTATTATATACCAATTAAACCTCAATAGAACTCCTAAAGAAATTTACAATTAAAAAATAAACAAGACTAAAACCAAGTCTAGAACCAATGTACAAGGCCTAAGTAAGCTTGAAAAATAAAGCTGAAGAGACTAAACTGCTGCCTTGAGGACGCAATAATAGTTCTTTTGTCTGCTGTGGTACAATGAAGGAAAGGAGAGTCACAGAGATCTGACTTAGCTACTGGTATAGGCATTCACTGATTCTGATTAGAGGAAATAGTGCCACAGTGCAGAGATACAGAAGGGTGTGCCCACCTGGGAGGCCCCAGCAAGCTGTCTCCCATGAGCTCTCACAGGGCAACACTCATTTCATTGGTGCATTGACCCTAATGGACACAAGGCAACTGTGTCCACGGTTAATTAGGGTCTGGTCTTCCTTTCTGACATCCCTTGGAAACTGATTTGTTCACACACAATTCTGAATAAGGCCATCTCTCACTGGTAGACTCATGCAAGTCAAACTCAAGAAACTGATGTATAAAACCTAGGCATTCATTTACTCATAATGAGAAATTTTACTCTCATTCAGATCAAAATCCTTGGGTCTGGCTGCCCAGGTAATTTTCTGCCCAAAGCTAGAGCCTCATGGTAAGGTAAACTGTCATCAGAAGCCAGAGTCAAAACAAGAAGAATCTGTTGTGTGGTTGGAGTATCAGATGGCATCGCCTGACATATTCATTTTGATCCCAGGCTGAGGCACCCTCACCCCTGGATGGTACTTGGATGAACCAGGGATTACTCCTGAGATATTCTTCTTTTTCTACTTTTACATCTGTGTGGTCCTTCCTCTGGTAACTATATTGTTTGCGTAGATTTGCCACTATAGTGACTCAGCTTGCAGCCAAGTATTTCTGAACATGAAAGTGATTCCATCACTGTAAGAGACTGCACTTACCTGTTCTCTGACCCAGTAATGTTGACTTCACAGCTTAACCCTCAGGAAGAATTATTTTTGTCCTGATTTATGTGTTCCAGGGTAGACATTTGTAACTCTCAAGAACTGACAATAGTATCCACCTAATACAATTGTTTCATAGATTAATTATTTCAAACATTAAATATTGAATGTTAAAGCATTGGGAATAAGTAACCATGTATGGTACCTGCCATAGCTCTCCGACAACCAATATAGTGTTTACCTGAATCATTCACAGGTATCTGGCCCTGCTGGCAAAAGTTTTTACCTTACCTTAGGAAAATGAGACCTTTATAATGGGTGCAGATTAATCTTCCTAGCCAGCAAACAGAGCAGAGCTTCCTTCTTCTCTACAAATGCAAATCAGAATGGAGAGACTCCCATCTTCTCTCTTAAATTGCACAGAACACAAACGAGGAGCTTGGGCTTGTTGAGATGGGTACTCAAAAACAAGACTTCAGAAGCCTATGAAAATTAGGAATGCTTCTCCTTGTGGCCTAGGTAGTGCTTTGATTCTTTTTATCAAAATGGGTTTGTGATCACAGGACTCAAGAGGAAGAGCCCAGATAGGGGTTTTCAATCTCCCCTAGTGCCCTGTGCTAAGCAATATCAATTATTATCCATTCTAGGTGAGGGAATCTTCAATGGACAGGCAATCTTGATCCTAAAGGTACAGTGGGTGGCTCACCTGGACGACTTTGACCTCAGACCCTGGTGAATTTCATGGAAGAACCTCAGGACTTTCCAGCAAAGGGAGGTGAAGGGGGAGATAACCTGATTCCTTTTAGTAGCCCCTCTGGGGCAGAGGCTGGGCCCTGTGGTAACATCCAGTCTCTATTCCCTGTGGTAACAATGTCTCTATTCCTCATTTGGAATGAGTTTCTCTCCAACTGACTTATCAAGATATTTGCAGCAAAAGAGCAATCAATCAGGATTTTATACAAAGAGACTTAAAGGATTTGGAGCACACACAAGATCTTCTCCCTTAATGCCTGTATTTTGGGGAAGGGCACACATGCTCTTAAAACACCTTAGTTAAAAATGATGGGCAATCACCACTCTGCCAATATCCTTTACTTCTCTTGAGAAGTGTGAGGGGTCTCTGGTCCCACTTAAAGGACAGAGCTGAGGTCTGGCATAGAAAACACTATCATATGGACCTTGAGCCTGCCATTGTCCACAAAGGGAAAAGCCAGGCCACATGCTGAAAGCTGGCACTTACACACATGAGAAGCAATTAATTGCTTGGACAATTTGTTCTCTTTGGCTCTGAAGATCAAGTTGGGAATTAAGCGACCACAGTGGTCTGAGAGTCAGGGAACAGGGGTGGTAACAATTCACAGAATGACAAAATTGAAGGCTTTTGTAGCTGAAAAGGGCATTAGGGAACCTGTAATCCAGTGATTTGTAAGCCCTTTTAAATATCAAAACTTATTTTTCTATTTTTTTAAACAAAATCTTACATAGAAACACTACATAAAATCATGGAATAATAGAACTAATCAGATGGAAGTCGACACCTAGAGCGCTAAAGAAAAGCAGCTTGAAAACTGTTGGTTAGTAACACTCCTTTCATTCCCACTGGGAAAAACTGAGAGGCGTTCTCCAGAGTCCCACATTGGGTGAGTAACAAGGAGACTAGGAACTGATCTTCCAAGCTGTAGTATAGCTGTCTCCCTTTCTCCAACGCAAAGCTGTCCTTCCAGAAAAGACCATGTGGAATTGAGGAGCACCAGCACCTACTCTCCTAGTCATGTCAGCTCCCAAGTAGTAAAAGTAGGGTATTGAGTATGAGTTGTACTAGTACTACCAATGCGTAGTAATAGTAATAGCAGCAGCAGGGGTAACTCAGATTCACAGATGATGCCAAAGGTTGCTCATTGTATCATTTGGTAGTCAGAGCAATGATGCAAGGTGGACAGGAAAGAATACCATTATCGTTTTATGAATGAGAAAACAAGTTTGAAAAGGTTAAGTGATGGACCTCCTCAAGGTTATTTGTACTAAGTAGCAGAGCTGGGTCATCAAATTCCAAATCCTTTGCTCCTGTCCCTACTCTATAAGGTTGTTTGTGTGTTTTGAATGCCAAAATTTTCCAATTTCCTTCCTTTCCTGAAAAATAGGAGTAGAAATAAAGTTCACCTGAGAAAGTAGCCATTCTGGTTGGCATTCCATCAAGAGTTTTAACTTGAATGGATTCAGATCCTCTACAGTGAGGACCTATACAGGCTGATCAATGGGAAAAGCCTGCTACAGCACAGAACTGCAAAAATCATCTATGTAGACTTTAAACATTTTTAGATGGATTAAAAGTTATAAAAGGAGATCATTTGTCAATGATCTACTTGGGCTCTGACATGAGCTGTCCTTGAATCAGCTGTTTGCAGTTCAAGTAGTCTTTCTTGCATAAGCCACACCCATGGTGTCCATCAGCTACAGATTCCAATTTCAATTTCTTTAAAGTGGGGTGAGAACTGAGACACTGGCAAAGCAATCTGAATGTAAAGTGCTCTTAATTTTATGATCATTTCCCCCAATCCTTTGCAGATGTCTTACACATGCCTAATTCAACAGCAAATTTTTTTAGTGTCTTGCTTTCATCAAGTCATCCCAAAGTGTGCATTTCAATAACAGAGGAACAACCCCTTCTTTTTGCAGTCATATTTAATCAATTATTAAATATTTAACTAAATCACACAATAACAAGAACAATAACAATATGTATAAACCCATCAGAAAACAAACACGCCAGGCTTTGTGTTAGCAAATAGTGAGACTGATGATGGCAGAGAGGCAATGGGGTACTAGAGAGTAGCCCACCTGCCCCCACACACCCAGCAGGCTGTGCGCATCATCCCGAGGGTTTACAGCTGAGAGAGGGCACTGCCTCATCTCACAAGCTGTTAGGCAGAGGTCTGTCCAAAGAGCTTGTCCTGAATTCTGAAGTGACTGACCTTGCTTATGTCATCCTGTGGATGTGCTTGGGGTTGTTTCATTGGTACATCTTCTATTTCTCCAAGCTCCCCCCTCAGAATAAGACATTCCTTCATTTAAAAAAATAAAATACTCCTCTTGACCCATTGTACCCATAATTAATACAGGACCCTTCACCGAACAGATCCTGGAAGAAATGTCAGAGCTCAGAACATCTGGGTGAGGAGAACAGACACGGCTTGAGAAATGTAACGTGCGGTGCCTTCCAAGCATCTTGGATCTGGTCAATTATGTGGTTCTCAACTTCTGGAATGCCTTTCAGGGTATGTGAGCTGTAAATGTGAATGCACTTAGAAAACAAATGTCAAATGTGATATGTTTTAAACTGAGTTTCTTATTATCACTTCATTGCTTCCAACAACACCCTATTCTCCCTGCACCGCACACACCTCTCCTGGGAATCACCTCCAGCCCCAGGCCACCACGGCTCTCTCACTTAGATTTTCTTTAGGGGTAGCATGATTCATCCCGACCCTGTGGCTAAGATCCACAAGCCTGAGAAGGACCCCAAATCGGAAGCTTTTGGTGGGAACCTAGCATAAGAAATTGTGGAGGAAGGTGAAAACCTTTTCCGACAGCTACAGTCCACACAAATCCTCTATTACCCTCGAAATGGCCCACTTGAAAAATGGCAATATTTTTGTATGCCAGCCTCAAAGTCCCTGCTCGAAGAAGGCTTGTAGCAAAGCTGTATTTCCACTTTGAGGGCTTTCTGAAGAATGCATTTAGGTGGAAGCCAGCCTTTGCTTCCAGAAACAGCAAGGGCCATCCGTCAATCTACCGGCAAGCCGCTCGTCAAGTCCTCCCGACAGAGGGTGAGGGCGGCAAGCCCCCACAATAATGTGGAAACAGAAATATTACAAAGTAAAGGCTTATAAAATAATAAAAATTCTACTTACTCCAGATACCTCCCTGTGCCTTTGGCAAAATACCTTAAGCATTCCACATACGGCGGGCATTGTCTTTATAAGATGGCACCTCATAAAATGGTATTAAATATCACCAACGGGGCTTCATATTTCATCCAGCAGGGTTTAGGCCAGGCATGTTCTATATCACACATTATTAGAATGACATCTGCTTTGCAAGTTGTGTACCCAGGAGCCTACCCGGATCACTCATTTCAGCACTCATTGTCGAGGCTTCTGTGCCTTCATAATGCCTAATATGTTTAACTCATTTTGAACAGAAGTCTAAAGCCTGCCACGGCCCTCTGGCCAAAACTGTAGCTGTCAGACAACGGAGCCAGCTATCAAACATTTCTCATTTATCATTAGTGGTGATGCCGTTGTACAGAAAATATGCCCACTGTACCGAGAGGCTGTCAGTGGTCCCCGATAAAACTCTTCTTCTCAAATAGGGACATTTCTCTGTGGAGGCCTTGCCATTACATTCCGCTCCTTTTCCCACAACACTGAATTTATAATGCAAAGGAAATGGGGACCATATATTCATCCAAATGGCCTCTCTGCTACGAGATGAGTGAGGAGATCATCAATGGCAGCGTCCTTGCGGGGCTGCACCTGCCACTGGGGGAAGTTAACAGAAGCAGCCCAGAGAGAGTGAAAGGGGGAAAAAAGAGGGAAAAGTCACCCACCGGTTCTGTGCAGAGGTTGAACCCTGGACGATAAAGGCCTGTATCCCAAAGTTCGCATGCTCTTTGGAAGGACCATTTTGCCCCCAAAGTAGAATACAAGGTCCTATGAGGCAAATTCCTCCAACTCTGCTCTTCATTTGACTCCCAACGACGGTTCTCTCGGTCTCCTTTTCCCCACCTGTAAACTGTGCCATCAAAATCAGCTTCTTGCCCCAGAGGCCACCCACATTTTTTGCTGATGCTTACAGCGTGCTCATAGAGGCTCTTTATATTTTTTAAAAGGCAGGCAATGCTCCCGATTAACATCATTATTACCGGGCTTGTGAATAACTGTTAGGATTGTGAAGACCTGCCCTCACCATTTTATTCCTGGTCCACACACACGGCTACCTCTCCCGCTCAAGCACTTTAGCATCCCTCTCACAATTCTGCTGGGAGAAAAATGGGCTCAATTAAAACTATTTGAGATGCCTCCGGGGTTATGCTGTGTCTTCAAAGACAGAGTGTTAGAGTAGTTAGAGTACTGATAACACATCCTTGTTGACTTCAAAGACAGGGGCCTGGCAAAGGGATTTATTCCCCTAATATCTCTATCAGAGCACTTATTATCCCATTTTAGAGATGGGAAAACAGAGTACCTTGCCTAAGGACATGGGTAGAAATCAGTCTCATAAAGAAAATGAAAGCATTACCATGGGCTTCTGAATCTTTCTTAACTTCAGACCAGCAGCAATGGCAAATCCCATCCTCACAAATGAGCAAACTTCAGGGTAGGTAAATGCAGCCAAAAAGAAATAATCCATTTGGCACACTGTAAGGACACTGAATTCTTGAATGCTTATGGAATGATTTGGAGGATGGAAGGGCAAAGATTTGCTCTCCACTTGCCCTTTTCTCTCCAGAGCTCAATTCTACTTTTATCCAAGGTATAACCTGTCCCCAGGGATGGATGGACTGGGGTATTAACCCCAGAAGGTCAGGGCAGCTAATAACCAGAACAAATTCTCAACAGTCTCATTTCCCTGACATCCCACTCCTGAGATTCCCCGCCTTGTGGAAAACCCCTCCTTCCTGAATGGGGAAAGTAGTCAAGACCCTCAATGGTCCAGGTGAGCTCTGTGACTAACTGTGCACAACTGCCCTGGATATTTTTCAAGATGTACTTTGGCTGTCTCTGCACCATCTTTTACCCAAGTATGTTCTAGTCTAGGCCAGTGGCCTCCAACCCATTTTTTCTTATTTCCACAACGCTGTTTATTTGGTTGCAAAACTATTCCCCTTCTTTCCCAACTGTTTCTAGGAGCTCAAACATGATCAGCTGAACACCCTCTTCTCTGGGCCACTGTATTTTCTCTCAAACCACCCTTTTCTACAAAACACTTGCCCTGGAAACACAAGACAATTTACTATCCTTTTGGTTATAGTCTCCAAATAGAGTGTTCAGATTCCCTAATCTTCTTTAATTTTCTCTTCCTTCCCTCTAAATCACCCTTCACCCTTTTTCACCTGCTTGCTCACAGTGAGCCAAGGTTATGTATTCAAAGCATGTTCTTCATCTGAACCTCACAAGGAATTTATGGTTTAGTGAAGCTGTTCTACAGAAGACTTGATCAACTTTAATATTTTTTCTTATATCGTTTGGCACTGTTCATTCCAACTCAAGGCTGCCAACTATTAACACTGCAGCTGAGTTGGAGATAAATGGGTCAATTCAATTCAATTCAAGAAGTGCTCCAGTGCCATGTAATTCATTAAGCACCAGAGACATATACCACATCATTCCTCTCCTTGAGGGGCTTATAGTTTGGTTAAAGAGATACGAAGAATGCCTGTGACCTCGATATATGACACTTCAGAGAAAAAAAAGATAGCAGTATTAGATAATGGTAAGAACAATAAAGGTCAGAAAAGTGGACTGACTATGTAAACAAGAATGAAAAGAAAACACTTTATGGAGAACGTGAGTCTTGTTCTAAACCTGGAAGGCACTGAACAGATTTGAATGATTAGAAACAATGATGGAAGACACTTCAACTAGGAGTGAGAGCAGAATGAGAGCCCATGAATTAGGTCATTGTCTTTCAGTCATTTGAAGAAACAGAAGAGAAGAACCCTGGGGTAGGTCAAGCTCATTACCTTAGTCATGACTTGGAGGAACTATCTGTCTTGTTTTCCATGTAACCATCATCTTCTTCATTGGTTCAATCACAGAAAATTGAAGAACCAAATAGCAAGTGGATTTCCACTGGGCTGGTGGCTCTGAGGAAACAAAATTACACTTTTACTAGGGTAATCAGCTGGCCACAGTAATCATCACTGTAGTCAACTTTACAAATTCCCACGGAGCAATGGAGGTGAGAAGGCATGGCCTTGAACCCTCCTGATAGCAGAAACATCTTCATATATGTCATTCACTCTCTTTGTGGCCTGTGGGGTTTTCTAAGTAAAGATGTGCCCCTACATTGCCATAAGAAGGTTGATAAAATATGCTTAATACCAACTGGGTAATCCTGCATGAATGCCCAATCTCAACAGAACTGTGAATCATTTCATTTTTACTGTTGTTACCTTCCTAAATTGTCCCTCCCACTGAGTCATCCCCACCATTCAGAGCTTTGATCTCAGATGTCTGCGCTGGGAAGAAAAGGAAACAAAAACATGTTAAAAGTCTGTGTGGGTTTTACTAGGGGATTAGTCCTAAATTTAAAATTCAGAACAGCAATGCATCCCTAAAGGTGGTACTTCAGACACTGTGACAAGTTGACAAAACAGCTGTTCCTTATTTGTTAAGGGTGGGTTGGGAAGACTGCACTACCCTCAAATCATCCTATGTGAGTAGCACTTACTCTGCCTCATTGTAAGTTCAACCTTTTCCCCAGAATCCATCTTTACATAGAGGGGTAAAGATGTAAAAAGTATGTTTCCTGAGGACATGTTATCTGGTCATGACACCCCAAAATCCTAAAGCTATCAGATAATCTACATTTAGCAACTCACTAAACAGCCTCTCTGAGCACTCCAGGTGGGCTCTTTGGAGGGTACTTTAAACTAGCCCTAAGAAGTACAAATTCCAGACTTCCCTGGCCTCAGAAATCTCTCCATCTGTTGCACAAACTTTCTCCATGCCTCCCTGGCACTCATTTCCATTTCCATGACAGAAAAAGAAGAGAGGGAGAAGAAAAAGTTGTGGTCTGTGCCACAACTTGAAGGTTCATTTAATGTAGATTTTGATGTGTGAACTGTGCAGTAACCCCAAGTTGAAGGTGTATTTTTTATATTGAAGGTGAGAGACCAATTAGTAGCTCTAACTCTTTAAGCAGATGGTTATCATATGATAACAGAGGCGCCTGTCTTGTCCTTTGCCATTAGAAAGTCATCTTTTTCCTAATATCTTTCTCTACAAAGGAAGAGTATTACACAGACAGATTGCACAGCCTAAACGCTTCTAAGAAGCTGAGGTTTTAGCAGGACATGTGGAGCCTGGAAATCTTGTTCTTCCATCACTGGTCAGATTCAGCTCTTAAAAACTTCCTTCAAAATAAAATACAAGGGAAGAATTTTGTGGCAGGCAGAGAAATAAAGCTGATAAGGTTCTTAGGTTCTGGGCTCCATTCTCAAGATGGAAATGGTAGACATACTATAGTTGGCCCTCAATTACCTGAAAGGGATCCTTCCCTTCCATACCTTGGAAACTCATACTATAAAGGATGTAACATGGATTTGGAGTCAGAAGAATCTGGTTTGAATTCCAGTTCTGTCCTTTACAAGCTGGGTGGCCTGAATCTATTTGTTTGACACCCTAAGTTTCAGTTTCCTATCCCCCAAAACTGGAAAAATAATAGCAATTTTAGAAAGAGATGAATATCAAGTAAAACTTCAAGTGAAAATCATGACTCCTGGTACTCTTACCTTCTCTCAAGTCCTTTCCCTCTTGCTGGCCCAATCTATGAAGTGAGAAGACAAATCAGGATCTCCTGAAGCTCCAACAGAGGAAGGCTCCTAGTTGAGATCTCACCTGCCTACTCATGTGGTCCTCTCTTCTGAAATTTCCCTTCCTCTCTGGCCATCAAAACCCTTTCCAGGGGTTAAATCTAGCTCAAATGCCTTGTACTACTTCCCAAATATTCACTGAATAAATGCACAAATTCACACCAAGATTGAACCACTCAAACAGGATTTATTGGGAGTCGGCTATGGGATCCATAACTTCACAAGTCTATCCTGATCCCTGTCTCGATGGTCTTTGCAGTGCATGCAACACCATTTAATAGTCTCCCTCCACCAGCTTCTTCAAGGTAAAACCTATGTTATGTACTATTTAACCTAGCCCAGAACCTGGCAATTTATAAGTCTCATAAATGGCTCCTGAAAACTTGCATGATTAAACAACTGAAGTATTTATCTTGTAGGAAAATCTTGGCTAATAACTAGGTAGTAAATCAGGTGAGGCCAAAGATTTTGAGCTTTTTTACCATATTCTATATAGAATTAGCAGTGTGTACAAAATGTAGTAGGTGCTCAAAAAACACATGATGTTCCTATATTACAAACTTTGTCTCTATATTTATGATGAAATTCTTCTAAACAACTCAAGTACTGAGAGATGGTCTTAAGCAAAAGCCCAGAGCTGGAACTTCTCCTAAGGCTTACATGACAAAGACCAACAGTTGGAATGGCTTTTGGAGGGATTTTGGAAAGAAAGTGGTTCTCCAAAATGTTATTTTAAAAAATGACAGAGGTCCCTATAAACAAGCAATCCAGAAACCCCCTTTCACCACCACCAGGAAAGTCTCCATCCTTAACACACATCCATATTCCACCTTTGATGACCTGCCCCCTATAAGGACTTCCCTGACATCCAGCATCTTTTTCCTTGTATGGAATGTTCTAAAATGTTAGAGATCTGGGGGCTGGGAAAGAGAGGTTGGAAATGAACTTTTTGCCTTGAGCTCTGTCCCTGCTCAAGGGATAGTGCAAAAGCTCCAGGGGTGTTTCTGTTTAAAGTGGTCATCACCATAGTTCTTTTCTTTCTCTCCCTTTTCCCCTTCTTCTCCCCCCCCAATCTCTTCCCCATTATACTCTCCTTCTCCTTTATCTCATCCATTGATGTTCTTCCTCCACAATGACTTACACCAAAACATAAGCCACAAACGGGTTTTCTGCTCCTGTGTGTGAGCAATTAGCCATTCAAAATACCCTGGCCCTTGTTGGAACATGCACCGGGGCAGGGGGCAGAACATCCACCCTGCTTATCCTTGACCTGCCAACCTAACCTAGCTTCTCATTTTTGAAGAAGGCCACAAAGACTCAGCCACTCCCTAGTGAAGACTGAGAACCCGTGACATTGGCGCTCCTGCTGCCTGATTAAATATTGAGGAAGGGAGTCCATGGATTGACTTGCCATCAGAAAATTTGGTTTGAAATAAAACCCCTGGAGAACCACACCCCCTAGTTTGCCCGGGGGCCATGCTCTTTAAGGCAGGACAATTATAATTAATTGAGTGATCCCACAGAAAGCATACATGCAATGAAAAGCCCGGCAAGTATCATCCCTTTACACATCTACTGAAAATCAGCTGGGCATTCAAGGGGTTAAGCCAAGATCAGCAGACCAAGGCGGCCAATTCTGCCTGTGGCTACCACCAGTCAAGTCTATTGCTGAAGGCTGTAGACACAGCTTGTACTTTCAACTCAGCACAGTCATTTTTAAAGAAATAATCTCTCCAAATTTACAGTGGCATCAAACTGATAATTCGAAAGCATGATTGCTTCCCCAGTTAACTAATCAATCCCTTATCTTTAAGGGAAGAGACTGAGAAAGGATATATGAACAGATCAATAATCAAGTGAGTTCCATTTCTTTTTTTTCTTCCTTATAGATTATAGCTGTTTTCTTGAGTAAATTTTCAAATCATATAAAATAATAAATGATTCCCATGAAACCTTTTCTTTTCCTATCCAGGATTACTGTAAGAATTGATGGGAGCTTTCTTCCCTTGATATCCATGTACACTGACACTTTTCCTGAATACCTACTAAGTGCCAGGTACTACACTAAAAGCTTTCAAAATATTCTCTCATTTTATTTGGTATTGTTTCATAAGAAGTTGAAGTAGAAGAGTTGACCTTTTAAAGTTGCTCCTAAGTTTAATTTTTCTCTGGTAAGATTAGGCCATTTCCCATAATCTCCACTCAAGGCTGATAAATTTTCAAAGAATTTTTTTTTCAAATTAATATTTTCCCTATTATTAAACCCAAAGTTGTGCCCAAAAAATCACAGTAAACCCTTGCCACTGTTGGCCCCACTGCATCGTGGCATCAAGGCAGATGCAACACAGGGTGATTTAGAGAGGTGCCAGCAGTCCTACCTATTAGGATACCAAGGTCATATCACAGCAGTGAAGCTAAAGCTCGAGGTGGAAGTTCTTCAGTGGCATTCACACCTTTTTCACTCCATCCATCCATGCGACAAGCACCAGTTGAATATCTACTATGCGCTATCCCTGCCTTCAAGGAGCTTCCTGTATACAACAGGAGAAAGACATAATCACAACTAACCCAGTGCAAGGCCCAATGAGTAAAATCCCAAAGGGAGTATAGGCCAGAGCACTACTGATTCTAATATAGAAAACTAGGGAAAGCTTCACACACAGTCTAAAAACTTCAAAACAGCACTCACAGACATGCTCTCAATTATAAGAACAACACGTGTTCATTATTCAGTACACGTTTGAACATATAGAAAGTAGACGATACTTGAAAATATAGAAAAGCACAAAATAAAAATCACCCTTAATCTGACCTTCATTCCTTATTGTTCTATTAAAGTGTATAAAGCAAAAAGTGTAAGTCCCTTCTTCCTTGCTTCCAACCCCAGTTTCAAAGGGTTAACAGTGCCTCGCACAGGCTTTAAGATGTGTAATTTGCTTTTTTGTAAGTTTGGCACTCTACCGCCCCTCCCAACATGTGCACAGAGGTTAAGACAACTAGCTCTGAAATCTAACTGGCTGGCTTCAAGTCAGCTCACCCACCAGCTAGCTGTGTGACCTTAAGCTAGTTACTTAACTTCCCTCTGTGAGAAGTTATTTTTCCAATACAAAAAGTACAGTTAATAAAAGTATACATTCTAGGTCTGTTTTAAGAATTAAATGAGAAAATAAATATAAACAGTCCCTGGCACATAGTAAGTATCCAATAAATGTAGTACCACTAGATATACACACATATACTTTGTTTTAAAAAGTAAAACCAAGTTATCTATGGATATTATACTGAGTATGTTTTCCAATTTATAATGCTTATGCATCATTTCACAAATTATTCCATATTGGTTAACTTGGGTTTTTTTCAATGACTGTATTACAGGATTATTCCAGAATTTATTTAATCAATCACATTATCACTAGCAAACCTTGAACTACATTTTTATGCAATCCTCCTAATATTTGTGTAGGTCAGATTCCTAGAAATGTGATTTCTAGGTCACAGGGTGTGTGTGCATTTAAATTTTTGACTAGAGAAGACCAAAGTAGCTTACAAAAGGTTTTCACAGTTCGCAAACCCACAGATTCTATAAGAGAGCCCATCTCTCCTGCCATTGCCCAAAGTGGTATCTGTTATTGTTTATATTTGCATTTATTTAAGTATTAGGGGGAATGGATATTGAGATTAAATATGTAACCTATGTAAAGGATTTAAACAATACCTAGCACATTCAAATCTAATAAAATGTTCTTAATGATGGAGCATTTTTTTCATGTTTATTGCTCATAGCTTGCTATTTCTTGAATTTTTTATTCTTATCTTTTGCCTATATTTCTGGTATTTTATTTCTCTTTATTACTAATTTATGAAAGTCTTTGCATGCTAGCTATATTAACCTAAGTAAGAAATAAGCAACTATGTTCTCCCCATCTTGTCTTATAACCTAGCTTAATGTTGAGTAGAAGTTAGATGGATGAAGGTTTGGTGAAAAGGGAATTTTGAGAAAGGGGAACAGCATCTGCAAAGACACACAGCTTTTAAATGGTCAGACTGAGAACATTAAGAGATTGTTGTCACTGGAACATAAATGGGCATAAAACTAGAAAAGTACTCACATACAATTGGCCTTAATTGCCATCCTAGGAAATGTGAACTTTATTCTGAACACAGCAGTAAGTCACCAAGAACTCAACAACAAAAGAGTGACAGGGCCACATTGAGAGTCCTCACTGTGGGTCATAGTTCTTAAACACTTTGGGATCAAAGCAACATGGCCATGATGCCCAGCTTCAATGGGGGACAGCAGCCACCATTCAATTCTATAGGAATAGTGATATAGTGGTCCCCCAGAGTTACACAGTACAAGTGTTGGTCAAAGATCCTTTGGAGAGTCTAAAGAAAGTGAGAAACTTCTCATCAGTGGAATTCACACACACACACACACACACCCCTCTGTATTTAATTTTAGAGTTTTCACAGACACAATGACATCCACCCACTAACCATTTAAAGGCTCAGTTACCCAAGAGACTGACGCCTGCTCTGGGGCTTTTATGTGACATTGGAATTTACTGCTCATAGAACTTGAAACTACAGCATAGCTTAGGTTAAACCAAACTATGGAAAATTTAAAACTTTCACTTTTAGGCCATGGACATGCACTCTGGAAGGCAGGCCATGCCTGGAAAGTACTCTCTCCAATAGAAATATGTAATGCCAGTCACAAATGTAAGCCACATCTGTAAGTTTAAGCTGTCTGGTAGTCACATAATAAAAATAAATAGGCAAAATGAATTTTAATAATATATTTTATCTATCCCAATATATCCAAGAAAATATAATTATTTCAACCTGTAATCAATATAAAATGTTATGAATTAGGTATTTCAGTTTTTTCATACTACATTTTTGAAATCTGGTGTGTAATTTTATACTTACATTGCATCTCAATTCAGACTAGTCACATCTCAAGGGCTCAATAGCCACATATGGCTAGTAGCTATCATACCGACAGCAGAGTTCTAAATCATCTCTTTACATTTCCTTTTCTCTAAATCCATCTCCCTCCCATTATATCCACTTTAACCTAATTAGGCATCAGTAAACACGTTGATTCTTGTGTTCCTTCAAACTCTCTCCTTAGACCTTCTCACTATAGTATGAATGTAAAACACTTCATGGATCATTAACTTTGAGATTAGCATCCCATTGAAGACTAGGAAACATTAACCCAGTAGAAAAGAAAATTTCAAATATCAGGAAAGAAGAGATCTCTTTAAAAGCAGGGAGTCCTGCCTTGCATTTTGGGGAGAACCTGGGCCTAGAGCTGGATCCTCACGTGCCTGCCTTCTGTCGCACTCCCAGGAGTTCCAGGTCGGGCATTGTTTATACGGGCAGGTTCTCCCTTTAGTAAAGAAGGCTGAGACAACAGTGAGGATTCTTGTCAACCCAGGGAATTCTAGAGCAACAGAACACCAGGCCAAGTCCGTCCCCGCATGTCATCTTACGGTTGGGGAAAAACAGCCAGCCTGAGAAATGCTGTCCATGAATAAATACTATATTCCCACAACAAAGTGTATTTGGGAGACAGTGAGCAGCACAATAGTGCTACTCTATCCACATGCCTAAAATAATTAATAGAAACTTCCCTGAAAAAAAATAAGATCTAAATATGACCCTACAAGTTTTATTGAATTGAGAGATAAATGTTAACAATTAAATATGAAGTAAAAGGAAAAATAAAACAGCTCCTCGAAGTGTTTCTTTGTTCTAAACATAGAAATAACGGCATCGCAGGTGTCCCCTGCTTTTCTAAAGTTCACGTTAAGGCACTGCGCTTTTGCGGAAGGCCTGCATTAGTACCTGTTTTTGCAAGAAATACAAAGAGGATCTTCGCCTTAGGGAAAAAGCAAAAATATCATTCAGCTAATTGCTTCCTCACTTTACACCATTTGGGCTAGAAAGGTTTCTATAGGAACGCTGGACTGTCGGATAGCAGGGGAAACCTGTACTTGCTACATCTAAAGACATTATTAAGTAGTGCACAGAACTGTCCTTTGGCCACATGCCACTGAAAGGCATTAGATATGCAGGGACTCACAGACCAAGAGACTCAGGGAACCTGGGTCAAGTTCAAAACCCCAGGAACTCTCCAGTCTTTCCTTCCAAATGAGAGGAAGACATGCTTGGTAGTGTCACGATTTCAGCTACAAGCAGCAGCCTTCTAATTAAAAATAAACTGAGTCTATTATTTATTTCTATTTACAGCTCTTCCACAACTTAGCAGTAATGCGGAGATAGAGAGAGATGCTGGAAGCATATGTTTAAACGTCCTCAATGCTTCTGAGAGCATCATTAGAGTAAACATCCGGCGAATGTGTTTCTCTACCTTCAATGCTCATCTCCAAAGGGCTTCTCAAGCTGTGCGAGGGCAGCCTGTGCAGCATAAATATATTTGTCCTCACAAGGAACAGTCCAGAAGAGGCATGGCTACAATTAAATTAGTAACTAAAAGGAGCCATGCTTTTGATTCCAGACATTCCCTCCTATGGTAATTTCATTTTTGTTCACGGGTACTGAAAACTGGTGAGGGGGCAGGAAAGGGGGTAGGCAAAAGTGAGATGGGTTAAGGGAAAAGAAGATCCAGAGGACTTTCTGAGTATCGGATACCGTGGTTAATTTCAACGTGAAAAATGTTGAACAGATAATTTGCTAACTGAATCATCCGAAGACCCAGGGCCATCTTCCAGACACTGGCATGCATGTGGCATTGTGGGATGCACGGGGCCGTTTCTCAACCTCAGCACTGTCGTCATTTTGGGCCAGGTGACTCTTGGTGCTGGGGGTTGTTCTGTGCGCTGCAGGTTGTCAGCAGCACCCCTGGCCTCTACCCACCAGATGCCTGTAGCACACGTATGCTTCCCAGTCCAAACAACCAAAAATGTCTCCAGACAGTGCCCAATATCCCCTGGGGGCAAACCACCCTGGTTGAGAACCACTGATGTAGGTGTAGCATCAGCCTTCCTCCGTTCATTTACCCAACAAATCTGATTCCTGTATTCAGCCATTCTTCTCTTTCAAACACAGATGAACGTACGTGTCCCTACCCACACGTCATTCCCAATGTAGTGTCAGACAAAAAGTTTAAGGTGACGAGACAAGAAAGCCTGTCAGTTGACTTATAAGAAAATGGGTGTGCACTCCTTTTTAAGGACATTTAGACAATGTACCTTTGCTTGCAACAAAGTTATATACTTAGAAAAGTTCCCAGGGAAAAGCCCATTAAACTTAGAAGGGTTTCTGCTCTGCCAGTAGGTTACATATTAAAGATGAATTTGAAGGCTCTCAGAGAAGCAGCAATCCTGGCCCCTATACATCTTTGCTGACTTCATAAAAAACAAGGGTGCCGCTCTGTGACCCGTGCGGGTCTACAAGAAGATTGTGTAACATGCAGTATGCCTTCGATCCAAATAAACTCCCAGATTATTAAAAGGATGTTTTTCCCCTCTTGAGGTCAAGGTGAGTCACCAGGGCTTTTCCCCTGTTATTAACAAAGCACTCGATGTACACGGCTTAGATATTAAAAGGCATTAGCCAAGGCACCATGGCCATCTAGTTTAGAGCAAATGCAAAACTTGAGGGGGTGGCCACATTACCTACAAAGCAAGTAAATGGCCTGAGATATTAGAAGCCGTGTATACAAACCCATTCAAATTTCTGTGGCCAAATGACAAGGAGGTATAGCCAGTTTCGTGAGCACCTGAGGCCAGCCTCTCCCTAGTGTAATTCTAAATATAAAAAATATATAACTACTGACTTACCTTGACCCAGAACTGCCAACAAATCTCTACATTCTTTCAATAATCTGGGTGTTTATTTCCACCAAGAAGCGTGGCATTTGTACCACAGTGAAGCCGGCTCCTCCTGAGCTCTAAGGCTGCCTCCACCTGTTAGAATCGAAGTAGCCCACGTCGCCTTGGCGGAAAGGTCACCGGGACCAATCAAATTATTTACAGCAAATTCAAGTTCAAGAAGTACGTAAGCCTGATGAACCCGAAAAGGCACCCCAAAGCTGGAATTGTACCTTCTCTCTAGCTTTAGAGCGGCAACTTTAACACAGAGTAAGCTGGGAAAAAGAGTATGGGGAAGGGTGGAGATGATCGCTTAAGAACCAAATTCAAAAATGTGAAGGCGCAGTAACACACTTAGGTAGCTGACGTTAAGGAAGGCAGTCAGAGAATGTTGATCCCTTGGCCGTACCGTGGGAGGAAATAAGTAGCAAGGAGGCCAACTTCAGAGTCTGTCCAGGGTCATTCTCAACGTCCAGACCTCATGTGGAAAGTGAGTTAAGAAGAGCAGAGTGTCCTCAGGAAGCTGGTGGAACTAGTCACCAGAATACATTTCCCCCAGGCTGTGGCCTGTTAGGTCGGTGCTGCTGATACAGCAATTGGGAATGCTCGAGGGAAACCCAGGCAGGTACCAGCCTGTGGGTGAAGCACCAGGTAGAGAATCTTCACAAGCACTTCTCGAGGTCTGTTTGGCAGCAAGGTTTTCCAATTTGCCTGCATAGTTTGCCCCAGTACCATCTTCTCTCTTCTGGATATGCAGGGCTTGTCTTAGGAGGAAATAGGAAAAAATCTGATGTGAGAAGGATAGAGGTCAGCTCTGGTCTGAGAAACTCCACATGGCAGAAACAATAGCTTTGAAGCAAAAGGCCATCAACAACGGTGTTATGAAGACTGGGGTTCATTTTGGCCTAAAATAATCACCTCCACTATGTAGGACTGTTATGTGAGAAATAAACTTTTAGTGTGCTCAACCACTAAAATTCGGGCAACTACGCTTACAGCAGCCTAACCTGGTGTTAGCTTAATCCTACACCAGGTCAAAGGAATATGAAAGAAAGGGGGAAAATGAACCTAGATATATGAGTATCTGCTAATGTTTATTGAGTAAGTGGGTCTATAATACTTAGTTACTCTGTCCTTGTGCTTTCATGCAAGTACTCTAGTATCATATCAAATTCAATCCCATTATCACATTTCCACAGAATGCCCAGTGGGCTAGACCTGAAAATCAACCCTTCAAGGCACTCCCACTTTCTTTGACCTTCTGAACAATTTTATTCAACCATCATGTACTGATCACCAATTATGCTAGACCTGGTGAAACAAACACAGCCCTCTTTCTCAAGGAGCCCATTCAACTTCCATTCCCAGTCTCATGCTACCACTCTTACTACAAGAAAGAGAGGATCTGACATGTTTTGACTCACACAGAAAGTAGAAAAGCATATGCAAAATTTTCTCATGGCCGGGCGAATTTAGCAACATGGGTACTTGTAGATATACAGTTTGTGTCATATTTGTATTTATGTATGCATCTCAGTTCTGTTGCTTAGTGGTTGCTACTCTCCTAGTCATTTCTGTCCTTTCCTAGCAAATAATACATTGCAAATCTCATTTTTAAAATCTTAAATGAAGCTTCCACGCAGTACTAATCCAGGTGCTAGTCAGGAGCCCAGTGATAGTTTATAATTTCCTACTGCAGGCTCCTCCCACTTCACTGCTGCCCTAAAGAGCAAGGTGGCTCTGTTCAATTCCATCTTCTGCCCAGATGGCGCTGCTCTTTGGTAGGCCAGTTTCTGGCAGTGTGTCAGACAACTTAGCCACTAGGTCCTGCTTCATAGTCAAACCTTAGCCAGGTTCACAGATGCAGCTACATGGCCCAGAAGAGTTCCCAGGCAAGTAATAGCACCCACTGTATTTACATGAAATGAAGAAAAAAAAAAAGAATGAGAAATGGGAATCTTATGTTATGAGCTTGACCACTCAGAGGTCTGGTTTCCCCTTGAGGAGATGCATTGGTCGATTGCTATTCCTGGAAAAAATATTTTGCTAGGGATATTAAAACTGATTAACTGGTGAAGCCCAAGGATCACAAGTAAGTGTACTCTGGCACACCAACTTTGGCCAGTCAATAGGACTTCCCTGGAACATGGCATGAGAAAGGCTCTGAGGCTTAGTGGAAGACGACTATCTAGCCTATTGGTAATGCATGCCACAGATATGGTACAGAGGTGTAATGTGCATGCCAGTGAATATCATTCCTGCTGCAGGTCCCTGGCTGACAACCTGGTCCACAGGCAGAGATTGTTGGACCTGGATGATTTGAACAATGAAATCATCAGGTAAGCAAATGAGTTAATAAGTGTAAGAGATTGTTTAAAAGATGAAATAAAAGCTATAAAAGTTCAGTGTTGTTGGTATGCAAGCATTTTCTTGCCTGAAAGAAGGATGATGGATTAAATAGCCATGGTTTTTCTTCAACCTCACGAGCATCTGGCAGGCATGGCCACTCATTAGTCACTTAGAACCAACCAACCCCCTCATAGCTCACTGTACCCATCCCATGCTGAGAGTGTGACTATCAATTAATAAATTGGGTTTTGGGATGCTACAATGCATTTTAATATATAAAAAATGATTTTTTAAATGACTTTGGTCCCAAGACCCCAGACTAGTCCACAAAAGCTGATTCACAACAGTATTTCAATTAACCTGAATTCTGAGTCCTAGAAAAGGGCAAAAGAACATCTAATATAGGAGAAAGAAGAAAGAGCAGGAGAAAGTATACCTTCTGCCCATTTTCTGGTCAAAGGGTTAACCTCAAATAACAGTTTGAAACGGGTTGTTATTTTAGCCCCACTTCCATCTTCTTCCCTAGATATATCTGCCATATGTTGTTCTTTTCCCCCAAAATAAATTCTGCCAGGGTACTCTAAGTCCCACATTGTTCAGATCCACCTGGACTGAGTCTCCACCCTCTCCTTATTTCAGTGTTTCATGATGCAAAATACTCTATGTCCTTCTGCTAATCAAAAGTTCAGCTAGATTTTAGAAAGTAAATCTGATTAGCTAGTTCATACTAGTTTGTAAATGATTTATATTCTATCCTTCCCAGAGGAATTTGCATTCTTAATGGGATATTGTAGAATCAGACTAAATCTCTAGTTAGCAGACTTTCCAGCGGTATCACAGAGAAAAATGAACCTTTCAGCAGGAGCTGGGAGAGGGTATCTGGACCACCTCAAAGTCAAATAAGTAAGTCACAGCATCTGTGCTTGTTCTGTTTCTCTTGTTCCCAAGGCAGGTCTCTGACGCTGCTGCTTTCTTTTCTTTATAATCTCTCCCTTGCTTCTATTTCTGACTTTCATACACTCTGTGTAAAGTTCCCATAATTTTAATAGCCTTTAGCATACATAGCCTAAGCAGAAGATAATTCTGCTTTCTAGGTAAGACATACGGGAGTTTAAAAATGCATGTATTCACACACTCCCTCCACACACACCCCAAATAAATTAGATTACAAATAAAACCAACCAAGACTCTAAAGATCAACAGCATAAGAAGATGCAACAGAAAGCCCACATCAGAAAGCTGTCAAAACTGTAAAGACAAAGGCCTTCACCCTTTTCATACGCTGAAGTCTAAGGTCATGCCCTAAACTTAGTGTCTCTCTCTCCCTCCCTCCTGTTTTCACTTTTTCAGTATCACCTTTAGGAAATGAAGATAAGCCAGTTACTTACATTGAACATACAGTAATATATGTTTCTGATAATTCATTTCATTTGCCAATGTCCCAATTGGAGTCCTAACTAATAATAAGAGATAAAAGATTACAGCTGCTCTCCCGAAAGCCAGGAGACAAAGGGCCCTGCCAAGACAGAGAAGTTCTAGCAAAGAAGTAGGTGGAGTGTCCTTAGCCCCACTCTTCAGGCAGAAGAGGCCACCCGATAGAGTCACGACCTCCTGACCATTGACTGTAAGAACTTTTCTTTTATGCCTCTTCATCCAGGTGGAATAGCGAGGGTGTTTTTATCACATTCTGGCTGAAGGGTCCCTTCCCTTCCCTTCCCTTCCCTTCCCTTCCCTTCCCTTCCCTTCCCTTCCCTTCCCTTCCCTTCCCTTCCCTTCCCTTCCCTTCCCTTCCCTTCCCTTCCCTTCCCTTCCCTTCCCTTCCCTTCCCTTCCCTTCCCTTCCCTTCCCTTCCCCCCCTCCCCCCCCATGGGCGCCCCCCCCTTCCGTTTCCCACCATGCTGTGCACCGCAGCACCGGGCAGCCCGCAGAGCTCGAGAGTGGTCCAAAAAAAAGAGGAGGGAAGGTGGCGATTGGCTGGAGAGGAGGTAATGATTTGTAATTGCAATACTTTCATTACTGTCTTTTAGCTCTTTGCAGAGTGATGTCAAGAGCTTCGTCTTTGTAGTGTTATTGGCATTTTTCATCATATTCATGAAGTGTGGGTCAATTTTCTTCAAAAGGCGCACTTCGCCAACTGGCTGCAGAGACAGACAGTAATAAATTCTACTAGTGCACTGTGAAGGCTTCGTAGCTGCAAGCAACAATAAAAAGCAATGAGCTGGGTGTCACTAAGTAACTCCAGTTTACACTGCATCTTCCTCTTTTATTGAAAACTCGGAATATGAATTTATTAATGAATACACAGGCATCCTTTGAAGGGGGGTGGCAGTGCAGGAGGAGGGGCGTGGGGGGGTGAGGCCCCATGTCAATTTATTTGGTATTCACACCGTGTGCGCCTATATGGTATTGTTCCATCATTTCCTGGCCAGGCTTACCTTGTTAGGCTGTGGCCCTCCAGAAAAAACCCGAGCTCATATAGCAACACCTTGACGTGGATCTACAGCTGCTCTCGCTGTGCCTGTCTCACCTTTAGCCCCGGCTGTCTACTGCCGCCTTTCATTTTCCGCATTCATACATCAATAAGCTTTGCATGCTGACACCTAATTTTGCAGGCTACTTTGGTTATGGAGGCCGTGTTTTGCATATCACTACCCACCCCCTTCTGACACCTACTGCCTTTAAAGGGAAATGAGGAGAAGAGAGGAAAAGGCAGAGGAAAGAGGGAGGAAGAGAGAGCAAGAAAGGGAGAGCTGCTTTTCTTCTCTGCCTAATCAGAGATTTCTTTATATTTGTCAAAAGCAGATATGCCAAATCAACTTTAATTGATTCCTCGGCGGCGCTCACGGATGATTTTTGAAGGACTGGGCTTGTGTTCCCAGACACACTGTTGTGTTTCCAACAAAAAGGAGGTTTCTCCCACAAATCAAATTTTGATGCCAATTAGTTAGCATTTTCCATTCCAATTAAATTGGACACTTGGAGACCTTTCTGATTTGGGAAGATTTTATATATTTTTTATATTTAAAATGCCCTTCAGGGGCTAATAAGCAAAAAGGGACTGTCCATGGGTGGCGGTGGACTCTTGGGGGTGGGGAGAGGTGTGTGTTGTGGGCATTTTCAGCTCCTTTCTCTTACTTATTTCACAAAGGTTTGTCAAGCCCATGGCAACCTGTTATAAGACATCACAAAGGGCTTTACCTTGCCATTAGGTGGCTAACGTCATTAGAGCCTTCACAATCCATAAAATGTTATAATCTAATATTTTTTATTTTCTGCCATACCCCACTCTCCATACCCCCTGAGAACTTGGTGTGCCAAAAAGAGAACTGAGGATGGGGAGGAAGGAAAACAAGATTGATGTTAAAAAGATTAGGCTGTGGCTGGATTCCAGAGATTATACAAACAAAACAAACAGAAGCACAAAATAAAAAGGGGGGAAAGCACAAATTCAGTAGAGACACCTCCACATTCATATGTATATCTGTGAGCACATGGCTCTAAGAACATGCCTGCTAATGATGTGTCATAGAGATTTTCTAAATCTACTACATTAAATATGTATCATGTATACCAGAACACTTTAAGGGGAAGAGATTGTCAATTCACACTCAGTTGTAATTTTAATAGTAACTAAAATCAATTTGAAACACTGCTAGCAATTAGACTGTTTCTTTTCCCCTTTATTTCCTTCACATTCCCAACCCTCCTTTATTTTTCCCTTCTCTGTGACATCAGTCTCTTTTTCTAAAGTGCTATCTGCTTCCTAAGGTCACTGTCTTGGGCATAATCCTGGGGCAGTTTTGGAGAACCTACCTAGAGAGTTTGGACTCCAAGGCCAAGCTGCATGTTTGCTATGTCTCTTCCTGTCACCATGAGCATGAGATCAAGTTCAAAGCCCTGTACACACCTGGGTTCACACACATTATCTTCGTGCCCACATTTTGCATCCTGGAGACTTTTAAGGAAATAAAATGCAATACTCAATGCCTAGATTGAAGTATGAATGACATGTATATGGCACTTAAAACTTTCAAATGCATTCTCTTGTTACTAATCTATCCTCAGGACCATTGCATAAAGCTAGCAGAGTGGGTGCTTTTGGTTGTAAGGGGCTCATCTGGGACCATCCCAGCAATGAGAGATGGGGGGATCTTCTGTATCCCAAACTTGAGGTCCATCTTCATAGAGTTGATGTGAATGAGGGTCACATGAGATAACATGTTGGCTATTTACTTTAAATCAGAATTTCAGGACTATCTGGCTGACCTCAGTCTCCTTTCACCTTCCAGATTCCTGCCAAGACAACTTAACATTTCTTATGAGTGCTCAACATAAGCCACATACCTTGTAAAGTGCTCTGTGGAGATTATCTTCATTGAATCCTCAAAACAACTCTAATCATGTCCATTATACTGATGAAAAAAGTGATATTCAACCTGACTGAGTACCTTTCTCAAAGTCACACATCTAGCCATTAGGGCAAAGACAGATTAAAACCCAGGTGATCAGCCTTCAGTGACCAGCCTTTAGCCTTACCTCTGTTTGAACTCATCAAAGAGACAGCATAGTTCTTTAGGAAGATTAGTATCCTGGTGAGTATAAACAGGAATAATTAAGGTATAAAAAAATTCTGTCTTTGTGGGTACCCCTCCTGAGTCCCAGTAAGTGATTTTTGTACTAAAACGTAGTCCATTACCACCATTGCTAGGAAGCCAACTAGTTTAAGGCCACTCAAGTCTTCTCTCTTGAGCATAATATCCCTTAACTACCACAGGGGTAAATAACTAAATGGGGGAAGTAAATAAAGTATTAACCTACCCTCAAACCAAGAAAAGAGGCAGCATGTATCTGGAGACTAAAACTCAAGTTATAGGCACAGTGAGTCAGATGTTGGTCCAAACAGCATGAGTACATGTGCGGGGAACACTGGACAATATTCAGCCAGGAGGCCTCTGTGTGAGAAGCTGGTCCGACATCCCCTGGACGGGCTCACCACCAACCATAACAAGAGGAATTATGAGGACGAGTGAACACTGCTCACATTGACACAGTGCCGCACTGCATTGTCAATTAGCATGCATGTTTCCATAATTGTTATACAAGGGGGAAATTTACAGTGTTAAATGGCCCTCAAATTCACACTTCTGTGTGAGTTTTTGTTTGGTGGTGTGTCTAGTGTTAGCACGGATGACTGCTTCTGACATTGCTTTGCCTCTGAAGACAAAAACCACTAACAAAACAATGGGATAGACAAACCAAAGGAAAATGCTACCTGTTTGTAGGCTAAGAAACATGCATGGATAGACAGATGGTAAATGGATGGATGGATGGATGGATGGATGGATGGATGGATGGATGGATGGATGGATAGACAGAGAGACAGGCAATAATAGAGAGACTTTTTTTTTTTTTTTTTTGCAAGGGGATGTTTTTGCTCTTTTCATACTTACCAGATATCTATCATCCTTTCATGTAGACCTCTTCTTAAAGAGGTAGATCTTGGATGCAAAGTTACATTTTTAAGTTTCATATTTCACACTGTGTGTGTCCACTCATCTCTGAGGAAAACAAGGGATATCATGACGGAGGATTGCATAAGAGTTTTAGTTTAATCTTGAGAATGAATTTCTTAAAGAAATAAATAAAAACAAAAAACTCCAAGACTTACTGTGAATTTCTATGTAGATTGGTCACTTTAAATAATTTGGGGGTATGGTTTGATCTGAAGACAGGGACTGAACTAGATGGTATCTCAATGTCACAGTCAGTCTTTGTGCAATCCTGTAATCCCCAGGCCCCATGCACACTAATATGCCCATATACAGAGTTCACACCTCATACACATGTACATCCACCAAAAAATATATACCCAAATAACAACATGGGGTCAGTCTTAATTTCTAAGCCCAGATAACTGAATGGCCCTCCACACCATAGGATATAAGAGTTAGAAGGACCCTTGATGATTGGAAAACATGACCCCTTTATTTAATACATCAGTAAAAAATGGCTCAAGGAGGTTAACTTGTCCAAGGTCACACAACAACTTAAACTAATAATTATGTGTCACTATCTAGTAATTTTCAAATATTATATTCACCCTCAAGGAAACAATAGTTACTATTTCTAATATTATTCAAAAAATAGGTCACAAGTATAAACATATACTTATTATTTTTATCCCCACCTTGTTCCGTAAATAAGATACTCAGAAAGGCATCTGCGAAAGGACTGCAAAGTGATGATGATAAAATGTTTATCAATGTTACATGATTTAGACTGAATCCTTGTGTATGAGTTTAAAAGTCAGATACTTGATTTGACCATCACATCTTGATTTTTAAAGGATAAAGAGAAGAAAAGCAAAAGATAGATAAATCAAGATGGGTAATGTCCCTGGGCAGAATTGGAGTAAACATAATGATTCCAGTCCGGGCTTCTAGACAAGAGGAAGCTGGTTTCTTCTCGCCTCAGTCCTTCATGTTTTAAGGAAAAACTACAAAGTTGCCCCCAAGGATCCTAGAGTCTCAGACACATCAATCCATAAGAGAGAGCCTTGAGAGTGAGGATGCCTCCGAGGGCCGGAAACGGGGTTAGGTGATAGAATGATGGACACAGAGTAAATAATGCAGCACCATTTCACTTTCATCAGAGGGGAGCAAAACACCAGCCTGACAACGTAAGGCTTGGCAAAGATGCGAAACAAAGGGAACTCTTACACCTGCTGGTGAGAATCACTTGAGTACATGCCACAACACGAAAGGGAAGAGGCGGGAGATTAAGATGTAAATGCAAAAACTTCAGGGTCAGGATGGTATTTAAAGAAAGGATGGACAGAAACCTCAAATTCCAAGGGCTAAAACCTGGGGACCCCCAACATGGAGAGGTTGGGAATCTGAGGAGGCTCTATCAAAGGAGACTGAAAAAAAGAAATCAAGTAGACTTCTACTTCCAGCAGAGAAAGTGGTTCTTGATGCTTCCAAGATGATGTTAATCAACGGCTTTAAGGCTGCTGGTAATTCAAGTGCCATGTGGATTGACACTGACCTGGCTCGTTAGCTGATGTTGGTTTACAAGATCACCCTTCTCTGGAGTTATTGCCTATTAATAGATGACCCCGGGAACCAGATATTAATTATAGAAATAATAACTCTCTCTTATTATCTACACTCTGAGAGCCTTTATATGACAAGTATTTTATATACAATCATCTAATTTGATCCACACAACTGTTGAGGGAGGTATAACTGCCTAAAGTCACAGATGAGAGAACTTAGATGCAGAAAGTTTATGTGACATATTTCAAGTCTGTAAGTTTATGTGACATATTTCAGCTAGTAAGTCTGAAACTGGGATTCTTCATCCAAAACATAATTCAAGGTTGCCAAAAGCCCCATAGGCTGAATGCCTAAAGGGGGAATTGTGAAAAAGATTGGAAGCTGTGGGTTTTGTCTTCTTGCCTCAGGGCACAAAAAGCTGCCACCTGGGCCCATTCATCCAGTAAGGGTGACCAACCCTCTCTGGTGAGCCAGGGGCAGAGGAGTTTCCTGGGATGCAGCACTTCTACTGCTAAAACTGGGAAAGCCTCAAAGAGTTGGTCACCTTCTATCCAGTGAAACCTTCTGCATGCTTTTCAGGGAGAAAGCAACCTAATTCCCTGTTGAAGGCTTTGCAGTCTGTGTGAGCTTCCCTGGGGGTTCCCGGAGCCTCTGTAGAATTCTGAGCCTGTTCTCCAGTCTGTCCTCACAACTTCTGCTACGTGGAACTCTAGAGTTGGGAACCAGGACCAAGGCCATTCTCCTAGGCTTCTTCCATTGATGAACCTGTTCCGTAGGCTCCCCTCAGCTTCCTGCTGCAGCCCTCTAGGAAACCCAAAGGTGTGCCCCCAGTGGCACCAACCCTCTAGCTCCCCTGGAAACTAACGGAGGCTTCCTGGGCATGCAAGGGCCTCTTTGTAAGATTCCCTCTGATCTACCCAGCTAATGAGGTCAAAATAGCTATGTCCATAAGGGATACATTTTCTCGATGGGAGCATATGCCTCAGAAAACACATTGAAAATATTTATCTTTTCTCGGAGTACAGGCAGAGCAATATAGAATACTAGCTTGTAAAAAAGGCTCTTTGAAAAGCGTCAGAAAAAAACCCCATAAAACATAGGAAATGAAAAGGGAATCCTCCCAAACCATGCAGCCAGTTGCCGTCCGGGAGATTTGCTCATGCCATTTGGAAAGCTTTGTTGCAGGCTCAGCTGATAATATGTGGAAGCAAACACACATGCCCCAGAGATGCTGGTCCTCTTTTGGGCTTGAAAGAGGTCACGCTGCCTCTGCCTTGGGGAGAAAGCCAGGTTTGGTCCTCACCAGGCTCTCCTCTGCCCAGGCCTCAGGCTTCCTCCCCCCTTCACCCTCTCTGGTATCCAGAATACAGAGCACGGGAGAGTTCATTGAAATGTGGCCTGAGATCCTGGAGCCTTCCAATGGGGCCCAGACTGAGCTGCTAACTCTGGCAATTGGCACATATATGAGCCTTGTAGAATTAAAATGGCCCTGGTGACAAAGGGTTCTTCAGGGAACCCAGGTCTTTCAGATTTACTGGCATCTGCAATTCCCTTGAGACTAGTGGTTCTCAACAAGGACAGATTTTTTACCTCCTTCTCTGGACATCTGGCAATGTCTGCGGACATTATGACATGATAACATCATGAGTTGGCATCACTGGCAGGGGACTGAGGGGAGCCTCTAATGAGTGGAGGCCCAGGCTGCTGTTACCCATCCTGCAATACCCAGGACAACCCCCTAAAATAAGTAATTATTGAGCCCAAATTATTAATAGTGTCAAGGTTGAGAAACTCTTGCCTAGTTACTTCCTTTTGTACCATCACCTCAAATTCACGACAAAGAGAATAAATTTCATCTTTGTTTTATCCAGACCCATTTCATCCTCTGGTCTCTTAATTCATGTCAATGCTACTACCATTTTCTTAGTAACTAGGCTTGAAAATCACAGGCACTTTCAAACTAATTTCTCTTCACCACATCCTGCCTGCGCGCACACACACACAGAGCTTAGTCAACAAGTCATGTGACTCTGCCCAAGGGTATACCTTTCACTTATTTTCACTTCAGCCTCTGCCAACTAAGTCAGAGCTTTTCAATTTCTTCCTAACTCAGTGCACGTGATTCTTTTTGTGGGCTGTCTTTCTTCCAGCCTGTATTAGTCAGGTAGGCTAACTGCTGTAACAAACAGCCCCAATGTCTCAGTAACTGGACACAGTACATGTTTATTTCTTACCCACATAAAATCCAATAAGCAGCAAGGGGAGAGGGGGCTCTGTTCCACACAGTCATTCAGTGGCCCAGGCTCCTTGCAACATGTGGCCCCACCATCCCCCAGAATTTTGAAGTTCTCCTCCTGATTTTCTGCTTCTGGCTCGCAGATGGGGAAGGGAATCTGTAGGATCACAGTTAATGGGCAAAGCCTGGAAGTGTTACATGTATCTTCCTCTAACATTAATTTGCCAGAACTCAGTCACATGACCTCTCCTTGCCACAGGAGAAACTGGGAAATATAGTCTAATTGTATTCTCAGGAGGAAAAGCAAACAGGCTTCAGAAAATTCATGACAGTCTCTGCCACATACATTTTCTGCACACTCCTGTCTGATTAATCTTTCTCAATACCATTTAATAACATTTACCACATTTCCATTTGGTTCAGAACCTTTTTAAATAATTCCCAATTATCTAATGAAGACCCAAACTGTATCATCAATTAAAAAATCTCTATCCATTCTTCCCAGCCATACCTGATCTGCTGCCCTAATGAGCCCAATCACTACAGGAACCTCCATCCCCTTCACGCTTTTCCCCACACCCCCTCTGTGCCTTTGCCTCTGGCTTTTCCCTATTCTAGAATCGTTTCCTCCACCTCTATGACAATCAAAACCTATAAATCACCCCTTAACACTCCAGCCCTTAGTGACCTCTCATTTTCTGTACCTCAATAATAAACAGCAACCTTGGACTACATAATGAAAACATCTCATGAACTGTCCTAGTCATGTCTATGCCAATCATTTTTCACCTGCACAATCTCCTTTAATCTTTCCAGCAACCAAGAGAGTAACTATTATTATTTTTACTTTTCCATTTAAAGAAATGGAAATTGAGGCTCAGAAAGGTAGAGCAACTTGCCAATATCACACATCTTGCAGATACTAGAACTCTGCGCTCCCCAGCACACCCATGCTTCCCCAAGGCACACTCTCCCAGACTTCCACTTATTGGTATCTCCTATGGGTTGTGAAAGGGGGAAAATCTAATACAAATGGAGACGGTATCAGAAAGATGTCCTCTTAGGCGACAGTGGATATGAAGGGAAGAAATAACTGCCCTCCCTCTGGCTAAGCCTGAGCAAAAGCAGGGGCAGGGTGAGCCAGGTTCTAGCTTTTGTGTAAAACTCCAAACCAGGAGTCAGCAGGTCCAGGCAGGGATGCTGGCAGGCAGCGTGGAGTGTGTTCTTGCTAGATTATTTGGGCCAGGGACCTGGCAGGCCAAGCCACCGGGGATGCAGCCATGGGTGGGAAGGTCAGAGAAAGAGGAGCTGTGTGCTCTTGAAAGGCACATTCACGTGTGAGAATGGGCCGCTGTGCGTGCAGGAGTGTTTGCCCAGCCTGGCACCACAGAGACAGAACCTGCCCAGGACCTGTGCAAAAAGCCCTTGCTGCGCCAACAGCCCTTCCAACCACGAAAAAAGGAACTTTTTCCCTAGTTGAGTAAGCTTGATTAGGTTACCTAGCCCCCTGCGCCTTGGTTCCTTCAGCTGTAACGTGAAATTGACTTGTGGCTTCATAAGGAGGTTGTGAGGATTACATGAGTTAATACATGCAGGGTCCTGAGAGCTGAAGCTGCCTTTGTTCTTTCAATATCTTAAAAGTCGTAAAGATAGTCCATACATGGCTGAAACATTATTTAGTTTTAGCTTTGCCATCACAGACCAAGGACCTGGGGAACTAGTTCAGCCCCTTTGCTACAAACTGCCACATCCCCTGCTAGCTTGGGCATTGGATCACTGATCCCATTTGCCTGTACACCAGACGGTGAGGCTGTCCATGCAGGGCAGTGAGGAGCCCCGAGCTCACGGCGCTTGGAGAAGGAGCACGACCTGCCATGGCACCTGAAATCCAACCACTGGGGCAAGACTTCTTTGGCTTCAGAAACTACTTCTTAACCTTGTAGGCATCACAAATCTCCTGGAGAATTTGATCGAAGCTGCAAAGCCACCCACTCACACCGACTCACACAAATTCATAGAGGCACATAGGAAAATTCCCTTATACTTTGGTATACCGTTTCAGTACACTGAGGGACTTTCTAAAGCCTAGCCAAGTTTAGCAAACTCTGTCTTAAGGCAATGCATTAAATGCATAGCTATGTAACTCAATTTGGGAGTTTTCTTCAGTAGCAGGTACTTTAAGAATTTTTCTATGCTGAGGAAGAAGTTGATGTTGAAGGTTGCAGATTATCTTACAAGGATGAGAGCCATAAGTAGAGAACTAATCACTCTCAGCTTTACGGAGCCTCATCCCTCACCCAGGATGGGCAAGGGCTCTCACATCCATTGGTGAATCCCAAACCTCTCCATTCTGAGCTCAGAAAACTGCCGCTGACACCTTCAGCAGAGCCTTGCTGGTTCTTGCCACTCCTCTATCAGCCTCCCCAAAAGTAACCTGGTAGTCACAGGTGACTCTGCTGATGTGTCCACCTGTGCCAAGATGACTCTTCCTCCTCTCCCACCCAACAGAGAGTTCTGCTAGGGAACTACTGCTCCCCCCCCCCCCCCGGCCCACCCTCAATTCCAGGACACTCCATTCTTCGAGGACATCACCATGCCCAAACACATCCTTACAGACTTTTAAATTCTGCATCCCTGCGATGGCCAGGAGATTAGGGGCAAATTCTTAAATGAATTCTGGAATAAAAACCACTCCATCCTGTCCACTGTGCCTTCTCCCCACCTGCAGAGCCCAGAAGAGAAACCAGGCAGGCTCCCAGGGCAACACTTGATTCTTGCCCTAAGTAAACTGTGAAATGTGTTTGGAAACAGCATGAGCATCTTGACTCTGCAGCTTGTCCCAGTCCGTCCCTCTGAAAAGGGAAACAATGTAGATGGCCCAAAGAAGTAGAAAGCCATGTACTAGAACCTGAAAATCAATTTCCTCTGCGGCTCTCCATGCCAGGACCTCAGCCCTGCGCACAGAGGGTGAAGTGGAAAACTGCTGCTTCTTGGCAATTATTCAAGGCAGCCTGCAGGCAAGAGAGAGAAATGGGGAGGAATAGTGTGGGCATGGGAACAAGTTTTCACCTTTTGGTACAGAATGTTGCTATTGCTGTGTCACCATTCAGGTTTCTTTGCAGCAAGAAATAGGTGACAAAGGAAACCAGGTGAAGAGTTTAGGTGGCTGAGGACTTTCTAAGCACAGTTGTGATTATATAGAGTTAGGTGAAATACCCAATGTGGGAATCAAGTCAGATGGATTCCTGAATGCTTTATGTACATATATTCATGTGCACCCACATGTGTTTGAGAACACACATCTGATGTTGCCCAAGTCTCTACATCTCTGTGTCTGTATTGTGTTTGCACTCATGGGTTTTATAAGGGATTGATATCTGTGGCTACTTGTGTAAATTCATATACAATGATTATAGTGATAGAAAAAAGTAACTGTGTTCAAAGCAATAGTACTATTCTTTAGCAATGGAACAGTCCCACCTTTTCTTTCCCATCCCTTTAAACTTACCTGAAAAAACACCAGAATCCTCATTCAGTGGTGGAGGGGGTGCTGCTTTTGAAAGGAAATCCAGAGAATTATCTAAGCCTTAGAGTATAAATCAAGGATCAGAAAACTATGGCCCATGGGCCAAACCCACCCCACTGTTTTCTCCCTACAACAGAGTTAAGTAGCTGCAACAGAAGCCATATGAACCACTTTACTCGACCCTTTACTGAAAAGTGTGCCCACCCCTAGTTCTGGCCTTGCCCTTTCAGAATACTCTACCCCATGCTCACTAATCATTTCACTAAGGCCGAAATGCACACAATGGGGTAGTCCTGTGTGTTCAACTTTAACTTAAAATTCAAGTCCAATGGAAATTGCTCCCTGGGAGTTTTGAATTCCTCCCTCAACCAGTGGAAAAGTTGAAGGCAGGACATTGGCTTCCAGAGTAGGCACAGAACCTAGCTAACCAGTTACTCAACTTCTCTGGGCCTGCTGATATCATTTATAATTGCCAAGCTCATAATCACTGCTATTTAATTCTTGGAGAAAGTAAGGGTAGTTCCATTTCTAAGGGTGTGCTTTTTCTGGATCAGAATAAACAATTCTTCCATCTCCATCTCTCCTGCAGACATGACTGAGCCCCACTTAGAATTCTGGAGATGATTTCTTTAGATCTGCGAAGTAATCCTGAAAGAAATGTCAAGTTCTATGAAGAAACGTAGTTTAAATATACAGATCATTATGACTAGGACATGTTAGACCATTTTTGTCTGGGATGGTGACAGACCTTTCCAATTGCCAAATTCTTCTGAGTGGAGCAAACCCAAAGGGATGAATACAGGTATATTTGGCCCTAAGTTCTACTGGCTTATGAATGAATACATAGAATCAGAATAGAGGATCTTTGGCGTTGATGATCAGGCATATGTGGAAATAGAGTGCATCCTCTATGCGTGGGAAGCCCAGCTTTTCTTCTGAGTGCACCAAGTTTCAGAAGCCAAGCCTTGCTGGTCACTTAGCTGAAAGCTGAGATATGTCATGGAAACTCCTGTGCTTGGCTTCTTCGAAGCTAAAATATGAGATTTGACCAGCTTTCCTGCTGGCCATGAGAGTGTAGCCTATAGCCTCTGCAAGCCTGAGATTCTCACCCTGGAGATGCAAAAAAACAGATCAAGGCTCATAAATATCTTCCTCACCCAGCTCTCCCCCAAAGTTGCAATCAATATGCAACTGGATCTTCCTTAGCTGTGACATTAACAAATAAAGAACCCAGCGTTATGCCATGTGCCGTGTTTCCTAGAGGAAGGAGGGAGGAGATGGAGGGCTCCTGCTGGAGGTGTGATCTCGCCCTCTGGCCACACCCTGCTCTCACAGTGCTGATTCCTCCTCCTCTGCACAGCTGCAGCCTGGGCGACTCCGTCTGACTCTGCACGTGCTGTCTTTCCTAAAGAGACGTTTATTATGACACATAATGTGAATAAAGGTTGAGACCATCCACCGTACTCTGATTTGCTATAACTGTCACTTGCAATGCTTGCTTCCCATTTATACCACAAATGAAACTCTCTCGCATGGCACCATCACCACCAACCAAGTACTTTCCAGAAGAGAGGGACTTGCTTTTAGCTGCCTCTCTGCTCAGCTCCGATAGGAGGCTGCCTGGAAGCGGAGGCCCCAGACCCTGTGCTGTAGAGCTGACGATGAGCTCAGCGGTCATTTCCAAGGGGCACTGTGTGCGCTTTTAATGAAGGGCGGAGCTCCTCCTCAGAGCATGGCGATGACTGAGGAGGAGCGGGCACACTCCATGTCCTCAAAACAACTGACAGGCTGCGATAAATCAGTTTGTGTACTTCCTCTCCTTTCCACAGCCCCTGCAGGAAGGAGGGAACCTTCACTGCCTTTGAGATGAGCCAAAGAGAGAGACGAGGGGAGATGGATGTACCCTGGGCACACTGATCCTTCAGTGTAAAATTAAGAAAACAGAAGCCGGGGGGAAATGGGATGAGGCAAGCACTTTTTCAGATAAAAGGTTTCCTGCAGCATGAACTGTATTTAGCATAATATACCTTAAAAAGATGCACACTTTCTAATCCAATCACATTAGCCCCTTCACAGGCTGATTTTCCAGAAGGCACCCCACATGCCAAGGCTCAGTTTACTGAGCTATAATTTGGTTTCTGCATCTATCTGAATACCCTGGCCCTGGGAGGAGGGATCTTCCTGGTAATGGGATGATGGGGCCTAAGAGACCCCAAAGTTGGATATGTGAGGGTCTTTAGGCAGAGCAGTGCTGGTTGTCTGGGTTTGGCAAAGTGCAAAGATAACTTCTTCCAGGCAAGATGTTGGTCAGTAGTGGCACAGGGACACATGCAGGCTCAGCTGTGATTGGCCAGGCCTGGGTTGGAGACCAGAATCCTGGACTCCAGCCCTTGTTCTGCTACTATGTGAATCTGAGAAAGTCACTGGATGGTCCTGTGCTTCCATTTATCTCTGTTCAATGAAGGTGGGGAATTCTGCCCTCTAAATTCCTCCTCTAGGGATAATTATGAGAATAACCTTCAGATTGTTCTGCAAAGATAGAGTCATTCTTACACAGAATGTGTCTTCTTTAGTTACAACAAAACTTCCCCAGCTCATATTTTTTCTCAAACTTAAGAGTAGGCCACGTGCTTTCTCAAATGTGACCCCAAAGAAAGCGCTACCTAAGGCCATTTGTAGGCAATTGATTCCTCAAACATTTGGAGGGTAATCGGCTCTGGGTTCTAATCCCCAACATGTATGTGCCGTGTGCATGGCAGAACAGAGCAGGAGGATACAGTGGAATGGAGGGGGTAGGTACTCAAAAGTATGATGAAGCTGCGGTGAATGGAAATAGAGAAAAAAGCCAGCTGCAGATAAAACAACTAACACACAAATGAAATTAAACTCAAGAAGCCAGAGTGAAAGAACTCACTTGGGGAATGCAGAGATTTCTGCTGGAGAAGCCACCAGTGTGACTCTGGTGTGATAATTCTGAAGAACTGGAGACCAATGCTGCCATGAGAGGTGATGGCTGTTAAATTGCAGTCACATTTATAGCCTTCTGGTCATCTGCTAAATGCTCTCCTGATTATATTTCCAGTCCTGGTTTCTTTGAGATGCCCTGTCTTCCATACACCCAGTTCAGCCTTCCACAATGATGTCATCTCATTTGGAAGTGCACTATTTGGACTCTCTTCCTCTCTCCTAATGCCTTCCATGGAACAGCCATTGGCGGAACTGTCAGGAATGCAGGCTGATGCTAGCCAGGCTCCTAGCCTGCTGATGACCTCCACATGATGTCTGTAACACGTGTCCTTAACATGCTGGCTCGAGGGCCCCACCAGTTCCAACTCATGTTTTATGAAGAGTCAAGTGATTCTGGAGATGAAAGGAATTCTGCAGATGAAAAATACACTCTCAGCACTTTTAAAAAATAATTCCATCCCAGAGTGAGAGATGTCAAAAGGAAGAGCCCAGGGCAATAGATGGACAGGGTTTGCTGCAGGAAGCTTCAGGCCTCAAGTGAGAGTGAGTGGCAGCAGAGACCTCAAGCAAAGCCGAAGACAGATTCAAGGGTCAGATGATCAAACTGGGGCCTGTGACACAGACGAGGGAGTTTGAGGGAATGCATTCAGTGGAAGCAAAATCTGTACACCAAGGGTTCCAGGGAAGAAAGGTTCCGGGCTGAAAGTCCAGGTCCACAACTGGAACAGAGAATATTTAAGTGGAGGGAAGAGAGCATTAGGGCCTGCATTCCCCAAAGCTCTCTTCCATTGAGCCCCAGATCATTGATTAAGCCCAGAGTGCTTCCTAGGTTGCTTTCAAGGCATCTTTAAACAAAAGCACACTTAACAAAATTACATATTCATTAGTTGACGGAAATGTTAGGACCAGAGGCTTACAGGAACCTAACCTTGTATTTCCCCTAGGAGCAATGGTTGAGTCTTCGCTAAGTCAGTATTCCCAGTAACTTTTATAGAATGTAACTATTACAAATAACAAGCATCATGTGATGCTGACAGTGAAGGTAGGAACTAGCACGGGGCACTTCCATGTTCAAGTAGGGAAAGAATAGAAGAAAAAGACACATGAGTACGTGGGAGACCCAGCGGAGGAGGCCTGGGAAGCCAGCAAAAAACGTGAGACTACATAGGCCAGCTTGCTCAGGAAGGTCCCCAACACTGCATGCCAGAGGGCAACGACTTCTCCCAGAACCCTACGCAGGTTGCTGCTACCTGAGCACAGTGCTGTGATCATTAATTAATAAGCACATTGGAAACCTAAGCAGACAGACCCACAGTTAAGGGGCTGCAGAAACCCAGAGAAGGTGTCTCAAGGGGCTGCCTCTTTGCAGTCCAGTTTATGACTCTACAGGGAAGGCTAAGCTACAGCCTTGTTATTTTCCTTCTGGGACTAAAAAGAGAACCGTAGTTTCCTGCCCTATTAAGCCAGTGCCTTTCATGATCATTAAAATACCTTTAAATACTTCATTTCTCCCCCTTAAAGTGTTCCAGGCATAAGGGAAGCTCTCTTTCCCCATGACCTTGCCCCAAAATAACAAACACATGATGCCATTGGAATTTGGCTTCTCTCTTCTCCCCTTTTGGGTGTTCAGAATTAGCCACTTGCAAACACATGAAGGCATTTGCCTTGGTGGTAAATATGTCTTACACATCGATTTCAGCAGGCGACTCTCTGCAGACATGCACATGTGTGCTCATTTCCTGGCCTCCAAAATTATTATTTTTTTGGTTGTGGACATATGGTGAGCAATAGTTTGAATAGTTATTCAGGGCACAGACTCTCCTCTGGGACCCGTGGGACAAATCTTGCTCCTTCTGTCAAGTCAAAACCACCAGGAATGTAGCGAGCATTGCAATGGGCAAGGGGGTTAAATCACGTGTGTGTGCTGACTGCCATTCATAATAAAATCATTAACAGTCCTCTACGGCACGCTAATGGTCAAATGGATAATAACTAATGAAGCAGCTCACAGTTTGTAGGAGCTTAACTATGATCCAGGTACTGATCTATGTAACTTGCAGGTATTATGCAATTTAATTCTTGTAACACCCTAGGAAGTCATTACTAACATTATTTCTATTTTACAGATAATAAAACTCGGGCAGGGAGAGTTAGTCTAGTCAAGTAACCTGTCTAAATCTAGAATGCAAAGGATGAATGGCACTGGGGTTCAGATACTGTATTGACACACTAGTTTCAGTTCACCTTTTGTTCCCTGTTCATTCTTCTCCCTCTTGCAGGAATCCTACTTCTCCTATGAATGAAGCCAAGTCCTTGGTGCCCCTTGGCTCGAAGGTTTGTGTAGCAAGCTGGGAGCTGAGTATTCTAAAATGTCATCATTGAAATCCTGAGTTCACTGAAGAGGTTATGCCAGAGCCCTTGGGTCACAAGGGGTGGGTAGCTTTGGGGGAACTGAAGGGAGAGCAGACAGCAAGAACGAGACAGGAGGACACTAGCAGACCCCGGGAAGGCAAAGACCCCACTCCCCAAAGTAGAAGACCTCAGGGGAACAGCTGTGTGGTCTCCCCAGGAAGGGTGGGCTCCAAGCAATGGGACCGTGCACCTAAGTCGTACATGCTCTGCAAAGCCTGACAGTGACGGTCACCCACCTTCAAGGAAGACATGGACTTGGAGAGAGAAGAGATCTGAAACAAGCGGGATGAATTGAAAATCAGATGTCCTTCTTCCATTTCCAGCTCCAGGAAGTGTTCTCAAGTCCCCAGAAGGAAAAGAAAGTCCTAACAATCACTGAGACTGAATTTACCATCATTCTGGGCAGACCAGGGCTTAGAGTAAGATTTTATTTGACTCAAAGAAAATTATGAAATGGAAGTTTTTTCAGATCTGTGTTGATGGCATGAGTCTTCCATCCATGATATAATGTTTAGAGAAGGTTTCACAGAGAAAGAAGGAGGGACTTCAGTACTTAAAGGAAGAGTCAAGGCTAGAGAGGCAGAAGGAAGGACAGGAGCATCTGGGCAGATGCAAGAGAGGGGCTGCCGGTGAGGGCAGAGGAAAGCACGAGGTCTGAGCAAAGTCCAGCAGGCCGGATTGGGGGTATCAGGCTGCAGGGAGATAAGGTGTGAGGGGGCTGTGTCTCCAGGACCAGGAGATGTGGGCTCACCTTCAGGCCCGCTGCACATCAAGGCCTGGTTTGCCGACACACTGTGTCAATACACTGGCAAGAGTCACTATGAGCCAAGAACACTGGGTATCTGTCCCCGCCAAGCAGGCACGTGCCTCCCTGCCTTTTGGCTGTCCATGCTGCTTCATCCCTGCAGTACCCTTCCCCTTCCCTTTGCACCCCAACCCCTCCTCAGCATCCCCCACCCCAACAGATATACCAACAAGACCCTTACTCTCGTGCAAGGCTTAATCCAACCACCACCTCCTTGCAAAGTTTGCTCTGCCCGCCTTCCTCTGTGGCGACACAACTCTCTGCTGCACTACTTGTCTTTTCATGTTGCCCTGTTGTGTGGATTTCTTTTTTCCCCTCTGTGCATTCTGAATAGGAAGAACCATGTATTTTCTACATTGGGATCCTCCCAGTGCCTGAAGCATCTGAGGAACTAACCCTCCTTGGGTGACTAGCGCAGTGCTGCAGCTGGGGGGGGCTGGCCTGCACACAGAGGGGAATGTCAGGATGCTTTATGAACACAGCATCACCCTCCATCCTCACTCCTGCCCACCTCTGCCCTCCCGGTGCGCCAAACCCTGATCCATGGTCACTCCTCTGGGTTAGTGCTGGCGGTGCCACTCAAGGGCAAGTACATTATTTGGGTGGGTGATAACACATCGTTCATTCTCTCTAGTGTCACCACAGAGAGCATGACTGAAAGGAATGAGGCAGAGGAAGGAGAAGTCTTAATATAGAAGGAACAAAAACAACCTAACTGCAGGATATAAAGTTCAGAGTAAGGAGGGCAGCTGGGGGCAATGGCCATGCTGAAGGCCTCAGAGTATGGGAGGGAGCCCTGGAGCTCAGAGCTTCAGGACAGAAGGGGGCAACACTGCCAAAGAGGGGCAGATGTGGAAAATATTCTCCCTGGGGCAGAGGAGTTGAGAAGTAGTTGTGTGTGGCCTGGGGTAATAAAAGGAGAACCAGGCTTTCCAGTGACTCAAGACAAGAAATCAGCCCTTCCTGCTGCAACAGGAGCATAAACTAGAAACTGTCCACTTTGATTCAGAGGAACTGGGCTTTCATCTTGACTTGGCCACTAATTAGCTGTGTGACCCTGGGCAAGTCACTCTACCTCTCTGGGCCTCCATTTCCTCATTTATAAAATGAGTGGGTTGAACTTGAGGGAGATGATTACCATGGCCCTTTTGAACGCTAACATTCTAAGACATTTTTTATTCCCCCTCACAGCTGTAGTGTGACAGCTTTCTGAGGCTTTCTTTCCTCCATCTAGTTCAACATTGAGATAGCGAGGGAAAGCACAGGCATTATAATCCAGCAGCATTTTGGGAAATGGTATAAGCAAAACATCTCAGACATTTATCAAGAAAATCTGAATATCCACCATCAAGCCCCAGGCTGAGGGGAGCTGGGAATATTTCAGGGCACATTAACCACTGTTGTGGTAAGTAATTATGCACATTGACTTTGAGTCTGTTTCAACGGTCAGATCTCAGAGTGTAATTCCTGCACTGTTTCCAGGGAGGGAGGGATCTGTGCAAGTGCTAACGAGTCTTCCCAGAGTCTGAACTGTGAACTGGTAATAGCTGGCATTTCAAAAATGTAGCCTTTTGTTTCTTGAGAAACTGCGTAAAAGCATTCAACTCCTCCATCTCTGAGAAAGAAAACAATAAATATGATTTCAATCCATTGTGTTAATATCAGGATGCACACACAGAAGTCTCTGGGATCTAGCGCTGAGCAAAAACCCATCTGTGATGCCAACAACTTGCAGTAAACAGAGAGAGGAGCATTAACCCTTTCAGGTCTCTCGAGAACTGCTAGCACAGTGGTCACTTGCTCTAAATACATATGGTGGGAAATGGTCTTAGGTGAGGTATGTCCAAATAAAAACTGATAAAATGCAATGGAATAATTTGACAAATCTGAGTGTGTGTTTCCCCCTAAAATAATTGATCTCTGCAGAGATACCCATGGTTGAAACTGCTGGCCTAACTGATCTAAATTCCCACTGTTTGCCATTTGCTCAAAACTTTGTCCATGTCCTGATTAAAAACCTCTGCTGGCAAATGCTATGAGAGATGTCAAAGCAATTTTTGGAAAAAGAAGGAAATCACATGAAATTTTTAACAATGTATTAGTTGGCATGAAGGCAAAAAGTGATACGAAGTGGGGGTCTTACTGGAGAATGGGCACTTAGAGAATTATTTTTCTTATCAGCAAAACTTGGCCTTCTTGGATTGGAGAGTATATCTAAGCAATCAATCAGTCATTATTTACTCAAAACCTAATAGGGAAAATAGTTAATTACTATTACATCTTTTGGAGATAAATGTTGGGCATATGATGTAAGACCTTGCCACTCAAAGTGTGGGCTTGTACCAGAGCATCTCAGCATCACCCCACAATGTGTTAGAAATGCAGATTCTCAGGTCACGCCTCAGGCCAACTAAATCAGACCTGCATTCTAACAAGGTCCCCAGGTTAAAATGATTCACATCTTTATTGAGGTTTGAGAAGCATAAGTAGTATCTACGAATTCAAGAAACTGAATGTAAGTGTGTGGGGAGTAGATCTGTGTTATAGGTGTGTGATGGGAATATAAGTGTGAGGTGCAGACTGCCAATGTGGAGCTGGGATTCTGAACCCATCCAGTTTACTGGGGAGTCTATGCTCTTAGCCATAAGCTGCTCTGCCTAAGAGATCATATGTCTGTGAATTCCATATCCACAGTCTTTACTTGGATATCTGTAGTGATAGGCATCTCACTCCTTCTCACTGGGCAACCCATTTCATTTTCAACAGATAGGTAGCCCATTTTCAAAGACTTGAAAATATTTTGATATTGTGATAATTTGACACCTCCCAATGGTCCTCCATCTTTGCAACATTCACAAACATCTTGTCCCTTTCGTCCATTCAACTCTTCAAGTATCCAGAGATGGGCTGTCTTTTGCAAGGATATGGTTGTCAGCTCCTGGCCATGACTGCCAGAGAAATCCTTTGACAGATTAGCCCTGTGACCAAACCTCAGTGTACATGTCAGTCTTCTTATCTTTAAAACAGTACCTGTCTCTAAATAGTACCTGTCTCCTATGGGTTTTATGTATATCAGAGAGAGTAATCTACATGATGCCCCTAGTCAATGCTTGATGACATATCATAAGTGCTCAATGAATGTCAGCTGTTATTATGCTCAACTCAAATATTCTTTCTTTAAGAAATGCATTAGAGAAAAGTTAGAGTAATTGTCTCTTTAAAAGGATGGACAGAATTCAAGCCAGACGAAAGGTCATTCTGGGAGAGAAGGGACCTGAAAGCACAAAGTACCAGAGTTGGAAATGCTAAAATAGAATACAAGTGGTTCAGCCTGACCACAGTGAAATACTAGGAAGGTAAGCAAAGGACAGATGACGTTTTCTAAAAGTGTGACTCTGAGAAGGGAAGGTTGGGAGTTGGGCAAAATGAGAACAACAGAGGCCCCTTATTGACTGAATCTGGAGCCTAAGCGGTACTCAGAACAAGGCACAGGGGTCTGAGGTTAGGAAGCACGGACCATGCATTTTGTATTAGGTTGAACCACATGGTGTTGTCAATATTACATTGCTTTGACCTAGAAGAACAGCAATTTCATTTGGTTCAACCTAATACAAGTCCCTTCCTTATCTTTAATGTGAAAGTGGTGTGGCAGTGGGGAGGGGAGGGAAGGGTAGAGGGAGACAAATCTGCTCTCTTCACCCCTCCCCCACCAGGAGTTGTTCAGAGGTTGAACAAGCCTATGTGACAGGGATTTGGAAGCCAAGGCTTGACATGCTGAGTGCACCAAAGGCTTTGTTACTTTCTAGGTGTCCCAGGCCCTGGCACCACTCTGGTTGGAAGTAGCTTTGTCTTATTGATCCGCTTTCCAGAAGCATCCACAGTGTTCTGCTGATATAGGCAACCCAGGAACCTCCTTGCCCTCTGCCCAATTGCAAGACTCCCACCAGGCTTTAAATGTTAGTTTTTCATATAGTATAGAGCATTTGCAACCTTTTCAGTAAAAACTAAACTCAAAACAAAACCCTGGGCTAATTCTGATAGCCTGAAAAGACAGTTTAGGAGAAGGCGAGAGGAAAGCGATTTATTAAAAAGGGGAAAAAATGCTAACAAGATATTTCAAAATAATGGCAGCTGCTTGCGCTTCCAGTGTGAGGGCCACGGCTGGGCCCATTTCGGTAACGACAGGAAACTGCTGCTTTCTCTTCCCAGGCATATGTTTAAAGCGCCCTGCAAATGATTTCATGTTGGATCGAGCTTCATTACTCACAGTTCATATTTGGTCTAAATTACAGTAAATGTTATTTCAAGGTTTACAAGTTAATTATTATAGTATAGTATTTACTCCATTATATAGTAATTACTGCAGTATCTAACGCCTAAAGCGTTTTCTCCTGTATATGAAGGACGGAGAATATTTTAGAGTGTTTTCAAGCAGAACAGGGCTCACTGGGGTGTGTGTGTGAGTGTGCATGTGGGCGGGGACTGGGATGATGGCACGTGGATGAGATTTGCCTGTAAATGCTCACATTCCTTAGAATGCAGGGTTAAGGGGACCACTGGCAGCCAAGGTTGCTTTAGCCCTCCCAGGAAGTGGCACATCCTATTGGTAGGGGCCAAGAAGATTGTGCTGAATCTTCAGCACAGGATGCCCATCTCAACTCCTGTGTGGCAGAACTGTGGAGTACAGCTCAAAAGCCCTTTGACCTACAGATGAACACACAAAAACCGGGTTTGCTCATCTCTGGGAGGCAGCTGCCTGAGACCTCATTTGCAATTTGGCTCCCCCTCTTTTGGCTTGTTGTGGAAGTTTAAATGGTCTCCTTATATATACTCTCCCCTCCCAAACACCCCACCCTTGCCACAGAAGGGTCAGCCATGAGACACCCTGCTCTGGGCTACATTTATACCTCTTTGCTCCATTCCAGGCTAGTTCTTTGTTCTGGCTGCCAAAATGAAAATGGATTCCATAAGCATCCTGCTTCCCAAATGTTGGTCCAAATGGCAGCCTGCAGGCCTGGGAACCCTATGGGTCTGACAGGCAGTTGAGCCGAATGATAGACGTGGGATCAAACATCCTCTGACTGCTGCAGAGCATCCTGGGCTAGGCAGCCCTGGCTCCCTCTTAATGTCCTCTCCTCCACAGAAGCTGGACCACTGCTACCTTGGTAAATGCTGAGCAGATGGAAAAGGAGAACTTGGCAATCACAGAAGCATCACTGTCCCCAGACCTAGTTCCTTTTCAGGAGGAGAGAAAATAGTGATTAATGCCTGGGTTTTGGGCTCAATCCCTAGTCGGAGGCCTGCAGGAGGCAGCTGATCAATGTTTCTCTCTCCCTGCCTACCTCTCTTTCTAAAAATCAATAAAAATATTTTTAAATAAAAGAAAGAAAATGGTGATCACTAGGACAGGTGAGTCAAGGTGCATTGAGTGAGCATCTACTGTGTATCTAGCCCTGACGTGGGCATAGTTGGGAGAGTGCGGTTGGCATTGCTACTACATGCTTTTTCCTACTACAAAGGCACCCACAGGTCTTTTCACCATGGAGGAGACAGACACAGAGAAGGTGAGGGGAGAGAAATCGCTGGTGTGTTTTCTCCTAAAGTGCTCTTGACACATTTTTCTTTTGCCAGGTGGGGACAGGAACCTAGCATGGAGGGTTTAAGTAAAAATGCTTTGGGAGCTGGCTCCTAGAGCTCACAGAAGGTTTTGAATTTTAAGAAGGTTCCTCTTATGCTGGAGCACCTGACCTACCCCCGCTGGACTGGCTTGAAATGAGCCCTAGCAATTGCTCAAGGGACAACTGTTCAGTCAACGGATACTGGAAGATAATTTACCCTTGGAGCTTGCTCACCCCCTGCTCCTCTCCTTAATCACTATCATAGCAGCTGACTCCTCATCCCTTCCCCTCTGCCTCTCACCTTTCCAGTCTCACAATCTTTTCAAAATGTAAATCTCATCATATCTAACTGTCCCACTTTAAAGCCACCAGTGATTTCCCATGACTCACGGCAGAAATCCCCCTTCCTTGAGTTGGCTAATCACACCTCATGCGGCTGGCTCCTCCTGCCACATCCCGCTTCTCCCCTGACATTTCCTTTCCTGCAGATCTTCAGGTCTATCCACTCTGGCCTTATTTTAGTCCTTGGCCCTATTTCTGCCCCTTCCCACCTCTGGGAGCCTATGCATGCTGCTCTGGCCACCACCCCCATCCCACTCCTCCTTGACCTCCTTCTAGTGCCTGACTCTGACCTGTCCTTCAGATCCCAGCTCTGGGATCTTTCCTGATCTCTGGACTCAGGCAGGTCCTGTTCTGCCCCCTCCCAAAACTCACACAAATCCTCCTTCTTAACACTGATCATACTCTATTGTATTCAGCTGTTAAATATCTTTCTGCTCATCTAGACCATCAGCTCTGTGAGGGCAGCAGTCACATTCTCCTATTTATTCTCATCAACTAGTAAAGGGATTGGCAGAGGCAATACTTATTTACTGAAAGAAAATATTCTTGAGTGAATCCAAGGATACTGGTGGGAAAGGTAGGCAGTTTAGTGCATTAACTGGGTGGCTAAGCCTGGTGATAATAATCATGAGAACATACTGAGCACTTCCTATATGCCAAGCACTGTACATTTATTTATGTTTCACAATAATCCAAGATAAGCTAGGTACTCTGTGAGCCTCTTATACAGAAGGAAAAACTGAGGTACAGGGAGGTTAAGTAATATGCTCAAGGGCACCCAGTATGTAAGGGGTGGAGCTCATAAGGGATATAATTCTAGGCACATGAACCCAGAGCCCATACACTTAACCATTCTGAGAAGCTGACTCTTGCTGAGCTCCGTATAGAAGATATAAACTGGCATCTGGCACACTTCAGTCCTTTCCCTCCTTCTGCTTCCTTCTCCTGCTGTCTCTCAGCAAACAAGCCCCTGTTTAATGAACATATTTTTAATGTGAGAAGAGAATAAAGCATATCAGCTCAATGATTTTTTCATACACACTCTTTCACTACCTGTCACATCATTACAATGTAGTCAAAGCATTCTCAGCAGCAGAGAATTAAAAAAAAAGTAACAAGTTTGAGCAGAAAAAATGGTTATCAGAGAAAAGGACTTGTCGTATTGATCCCCACAAGTCCTGTAAGTGCTGAACTCAAGCCTGGGACCTCTAGGAAGAAGGTGTCTCATCTTTTCTCCTTGCAAGTGTCTCCTCACCTTTCCCCACTCCTCCTACTTTCCTCTGCCAAATGTCTGAGACATACATAGATTTGGATTAGAGAGCTAGATGAGGGGTGTGGTAGCCTAGAACACTTGCTAGAAATTTTATCAGAAGGCAAAATCCCCTGAGTTTTAAAATCCAGCTGTGCCCAGACACCAGATTTCAGAGAAGGCTTGGGGACTTTCGATAAGAAGAATCCATGGGCCATTTCTGGCTCTAGAGGCCTCCACTCCTTTTCTCTAATGTTACCACCTTGGATTCCCCCCAGTACAAGCCTCACACAGTCCCCACCTAAGTCCCACTCTTCTTTCCGTGCGTGTGTGACCAGTTTAGCAAACTCTGAAAGATCTTTGTCCAAAAAAAGACTTTATTCCATAATGAGTTTTTACTTATGAAAGTTAAATACAAATAAATATTATGTTGTTCTAAAACACTTTACTCACCTGCCAATTAATCAAGTTTCTCCCACATCTCACTTTCTTGTATCTGTGTGGCAACAAATAATCATTCCTACTGTTGAATATAACTATTTACTTGAACATCATGGAGTTAGCCAAGCCATTGGCTATCTTAGAAGGAAGCACAGTATGTCCCTCTTCCTATAGTGCTTGTCGCTGTTTTTATTGACTTGAGGCTGAGCTCCTTCCAGTCTATATCCTTGAGTGACCCTGACCTTGAAAGACCAAAGGAAAGAAATCACACTTGAGTCACAGTCCACCCAGGAATGAATACTCGCCACCTCACCATTCCCAGCCACGTGACCTTGGGCATGTCCCATAATTTCCCTAAGGTTCAATTCACTGGAGTCAGGATTTCTGGAATAGGGATCTAAACCTATGTTTTACAGAGCTGGCATACGACAAAATATGGAAAATGCTTTCTGTAATATTCGGTATCAAATAAGCTCTCAAGTAACAGACACTGTTATTATTTACGGTGGTTATTACTTACCATAAAGCAAACTCGCATGACCGTATGCTATTCTGCTGCCCAAGGCCTGCTGGTTACCTGGTTTTAATGTCCTTTCGCATATAGAGAGTGAGCTGATGCAGAAATGTTTTTCCTTACATCATTGAAGTCAAAGACCATCACAGTTTGGCTTTAAAGGATGGTTTGAAAGAAAAAAGATCAGAGTATGTGTTGCCCCCAAGTCCAACAACAAAACCCATGAAGTTTGACTCTCTTCTCCAGGCTTAATTAGGCTACATCAAAGCAGCATTTCCCAGCCACTCCACGGTGGGAATAAATTCCATTAGTGACCCTGCTAAAGCAGATGTCCTTGGAAACATTTCCCCCTGACATAACCCCTTGTCCTGTATCCAATGTGTGTCCCCGTGAGACACTGCATCCTCCTGAAGCTGCAGCATCCCTTTAGCTGACCGGAGCGATCTGACCTACGGCCACTGGCATACAGTGGAACTAGGCTTTTGTTTTATGTTTTTCAGTAATCTATTTAGCCTTTTCCCATTTAAATGGAAGAAAGAAGATAAATAATACTAATGCCCAAGGTAAATATTTTGCTTTTTTAAAACTGTGATTCCTGTGAAACAAAAGAAAAAGAGGCAATATTGGCATGGCTTATTTTTATCTCCCAGTTCAACTTCTTTTGTCCAAGTGCAGGGACAGGACATGGAACACTTCTCTGTTTTGTGGATGGTAGATTTTTTTTCCCTTTACCAGTGCCCAAATTGTCTCCAAGTCTTTAGATCCATTAGCCTAATTAATATTAAGAACATATGCATATGCAAATAAGGCCTTCTTTGCCATATATTTCACTTTATAAGACAGGTTGAAGGGTGGTTGGGTGAGTCAATCAAATGTCATAAATTGGCTATGCATAAGATCTCATTAATATTAATTGGGGCGTGGGCATTGTGCAGTAGTCCATGCCTCCATTAGAGATGGGCCCCTTTCTTTAATTGTTCCAAAGATTTTCAAAACCAAAGCCTCTGACCTGATTTAAATATGTAATCTCCCCACCCCCACCCCAGGTAGTCTACTGAGCAGCATCAGAAAGGTATTAAAAAAAATACAGAGCAGACCTTTTCTAAGACAGATGGCACACAATGAGGTAGAAAAAGTATCTTGAGATCCAACCTGCAAGAACAAAAAAAATTGCTTGCATTGTTGTTTTCATTATCTTGCTTCTGTCATTTCATGAGCTTTGTATCTTGCAAGGAAAGAAAGAAGGGAGAAAAACTGTGAAATTAATCTTTTGTGCATGGCCTGATAAAGAAGAGACATGCTCAGACAAAAGATAGACTGAGAGAAGGTACCGTGATTGATGACTAAAGTAAAGGTGTCAGAAGAGTATTATGTAAATTACTGGAGGCACACACCATTTCAGAGAGAATGAGAGGGAGAGCAGGCAGGGGGGGCGAGGGAGAGGGAGAAGGCGAGAGAGGGCCCGAGAGTGAAAAAAGGACTGCGGAGTCCATGTCACCAAAGAACGGGTCCCCAAACACCCATTTCTTGCCATCTTTCATCTCCTCCGACAAGCTCACCTCACACTCTCTCTGGGTTGCAGGATGTAACAAAGGGGTGGGGGTGGGGGAAGAACTGTCAACATTAGCATGATTCCAGTCCAGGAAGGTTTGGGGAAAGCAGTGTCTGAAGTGAAATCCTCAAGGAGGGAAGTTTCAGTTAAAGGCAAAAAGGAGGCAGCTGGGACTGGATGTGTCTCTGTGAAGCATGTCACCAGAGGTGGGGACAGGCGATGGGCCACTCTCATTCTTCATGCTGGAAAGGGGCTCTGAGAGGGCCTCTGTCCTTCCCCTAAGCCTCTCGCTATGTCTGCACATCTGTGTCGGGTGCCTGACGTGATCACTACACACAGGCTGGTGGAGAGAGACTCGAGAGGCCAGGGGCCACGTTACAGAAATCTCTGCTCCATTTTTTTTCCCTCTTTGCCTACGTGGATGTACTTTCTAAGTGATGAAACGAAGGCAAGTGTTGAAAATTGCCTCCATTTTCCTGACCAGAAGAAATGCAAAGTATTGGCAGGATTATGTTCAATTATGGGAATGGACTCTGCCGCAATGACCCTGACACTCTCGGCCTGTGAGGTGCACTTACAGTGCTCAAATGAGATCATGCATAGAAGTCCAGTGCGGGGATCAATATGTTTCTGGAAAAAAAAAAAACAAAAAAAAAAACCGCTTCCGAATTCTTAGAAACCAAATCCAGGATAACAAGGGTGGTATTCAGTGAGAACTCACGGGACAGGTAATTCATGGCCAGCGCCCTTCTGACTGGAGAAGCCTCTATTCCCTTTCATTGGGGCCTGTGCAGTACTGGTGGCTAAATGTCTAAGATATCACCCCTCAGAAAAGTCTAAGAAGACGAAGGATAATGTCTCGGTCAAGATTTTCTTCACACCTCCCCTCCCTCTTCAGCAGGACGCAAAGGTAAGGAGAAGTGAATCTCCATTTATTAAGCTTGGAGAGACCTCATGCACTATAAAGATTATAGGAAAACCCTGGCCTGCCATGAAATCCAAACTGCAATTAATTAATTTTAAAACAAATGATAAAATCTAAAGTAAATTTATTTATGTGCAAGTTCTGATTTTCCTATTTTGTTTTTTTTGGGGAAATATTTGAAATAGCAATTGACTGAGAGAGTAAAGGAGGTTTAGGAATGGGGGTTAAAAGGGACCAAATTTACATGCCAGAAGTTGTTCCACAAGACACTCCCATCAGGGACATTAACACTCAAAAATGGAAAATGCAGTCCCCACTCCAGCCCCACCCCCAGCCCCAGGGCTGCCTCTTCTTCTCTGGCTCCCTACTCCTTGCTGCCTGGCCGTTCAGCCAGTGCCACGCGGCTGTTTGCATCCCACAACCCGTATTCCTCGAGGCACCCTGCTCGGTCACAGGGATGCAAACTTGAACAAGACACACTTCCTCTGATGGAGCTAGCTTTGCTTTCCGGGAGACAGCCAGTGTCTGTGGCCACGTCTTACAGCTCACAGGACTCACCACACCAGCCAGGGCCGCACTTGCTGCCCTGAGATCAGGCCTTGCGGAGTTAAACTGAACTCCCCCAAACGGGGCTCGGCAGAGAGCAGCCTGAGCATGGAGACGGAGCGAAGCCGGGACACTACCCTTGGGAGGGCAAGAGGTACAGGGGGGAGATGGCTGGCTGGCAGGCTGCTTTCATCCCGGCGGGATTCAACTTGGTTCTTCTTTGGAAATCCTCTGGTCACATGGAACAAACCCTCATTCAAAGAAACTCAGGGGAGAAGTTCTATTACAGAAGGGGCTCAGAGGATCCAAAGGGAGAAGTGTATTTGGGCCTCTGGAGATAATAGAACTGTGGCCCGGAAAAGAGTCAAACTCCAAACTCTTATTCCCTCTTTGTATCTGTGTTACCCTGTTTGTCTCTACAACCCCACTTCCTTTGCTGGCTTTCCTCACAGGCCATCTTGAAGGCACCATAATGATGGCGGTGCTACTACTACTAATAATAATATTGACAATAATAATAGCAAGTATTTGAATAGCTACTGGCACTGTTCTAGGCACATAATACATAACTTACTTAACAACTTAATATTTTTGTTATTTATTTTATTATTCATTAATTTATTTATATTATTTATTTATTATTTCCTTTATTATTATTATTATTTACATTTTCCAACTGTGGAAACTGGGGCAGAGAGAGGACACAGCCAAGTTTGCACAATTAGGGAGTGGCAAAGCTGGTGTGTGAGCCCTAGCAGACCAGCTCCAGAAGCTGTGGCCTCCACGGCTAAGTCAGACCACCCAGAACCCACTGTAGTAGTTCCCACGACCCTCCAGATCTAAGAACAACCTCTGTGTCCCAACTGCAGATTTTCAAGAGGAAATGAATGGGTCGTCTTGAGACCTGCCTCCATCCGTGATGCCCTTAGCCATGGCCAGTGGGGGGCAGGGCAGGTCGTATATAATGCGGCGGGCATGATGCTCAGAAGAAAAACAGCGCGAGTATGAGAAGCCCTAAGAGGTAAACGTTGTTCATGCAAATGTTTTCATAGAAAAAATCTTTCCAACAGGACTCCGCCCTTGCAACAAAAGGGTCTCATTGGGGAAAGCTGGGAAGCCACAGGAATAGAGGCAACCCATGGCCGGACAATGATGGTACATATGTTTCATAGGAAAATCCCATTTCAACCTTTTGCACCCCAACTCCCAAACGCCATCTGAAACTTACCCTTCAGGTCAATGAGACTGAGTCAAAGCTAGGGGTAAGTGGAACAAAGGATTTCTGAGTGACTGGGATTCGTCTTGCTCCACCCAGCAGTCACTCATCCAGGTGCAGAGCCCTGGGGCAGCCTGACTTGGGGCGGCGGCAGTGAGGTAGAGCAGCTGGGGCCAGGAAGCTGGGAGGTCTTGGTCCTTCCACGGGCCCCACTGCTACTTAGCTGCTTATTTTGAGCAAGTCACCACACATCCTGGCCTCAGTGCCCACCACTGTGAAGTTGGGGTGTGAGACAATATTTCATCTCCCTCTCAGCTCTAAATAGCTAAGACCCCACCCTGCCTCCCACAGCCACTCCTCTCAGAGACCACTGGTTTCCAGCAGACACACTGACATCCTGACTTCCTAAGGCCCTGTCTTCCTTCTCTCTGATCCATGGGTTCTCTGGAAGAAACAAAGCAATGACTATAGACATAGTGGAAACAGCTTTCCGGGGAAGCCATAAACAGCTGGAAGAGCCGATCTCTTTCCTCTCACTGAGAGTTTTCAGACACATTGGAAATGGTGAGCGGTTTCCCAGGCAGGACTCACGTGGAGGGTCTTCCACAGTTTGTTTCCTAACAGCCCCTTGCAGCCTTGGCCCCAAAGTCTTCTTGAGAGCTTTTGCCGTTCATGTGTCTGACCTTATGATTCATCTGGCTCCTGTGTTAAAACCAATTATTACGTATTGTCTTTTGAATTTCACCCCTGACACCACTTTGCCCTGACTTAATTCTATGACTGGCTTTTATTCAAAACTTTCATTTTTAAGGAGGTGTAAGAGCTGCAAATGGCCTTCCTCTAGCAGCCCCAAGTAACAGGGCAGCTTTGGTGATCAAAAATAGTGCACTGGCATTGGATGCTGGCTGTTAAACAGAATGAGCGTGTTTCAAGTGACATGAACAGGATGAAAACCAAAGCAAGGCCCAAAGGATGGGAAAGAAGGGTTCTGGGTCGTGACTTCTGCACGTTATACTGAATCCTGCCCCTGAGCTCTGGACCAGTACCAAGTGCCCATCAGACCCTTCTGTATGGCAGCCCTGCCTACACCATTGTCTCTTTCAGACCCTGTTCCTTTCGTATTCCCTCTGGATGTTCACCGATTGTACCCTGGTTTTCAAGCTCAATACACAATTATCCAAGAAATCTATTCAAAGCTATCTTATAAACGTCCCCCAGGTCCACTCTCCTCTACACACTCCCAACCAAACAGGCCTAGCGCAGATTTGCCTCCTCTCTCCCCTAGTCGATTGGAAGCCATAGCTCCCCAAATGGTTCTCTTTGCTCCAGCTTTCCCCATCTCTAGTTCATTCTCCACAGTGCACCCATGTTTTTCCAAAATGAAGGTCTGATCCTGCCACTTGTCAGCTTCCAAACCTCCAATGGTTCCCTGGCATGTGTAGAATAAACTCAGGCTTTTTGGAGGAGACCAGTTCCTCCACAATCTGCCCCTGACCCGTTGTGTCAGTCCCTTTCTTTCTCTTCACTACACCTCCTCACGCTGCAGATAAAGGGGTCACCCAGGCTTTCCTGCTTCTGCCCTTGCCCATGGTACCCCCTCTCCTGAGATTGCCCTTTTCTCTACTCCCAGCCCTGATCAAATCCTGTCTACATCAGACCCATACTCCATACTCCAGGCTCCAACATTCCCTCCTCTGGAAAACAGTCCCTGCTTGCTCCCCAAGTGCCATTCATTGCTCACCCACTCTGAGGTCCCCCGGGAAAGTGCTTCTCAAAGTTGGAAAGCTTTGAAAAATGCTGACTTTGTGATCTAATTAAACCCAAATCCCTAAGAATGAGGCCCTGGGGAGTCAGTACTTTTTAAGAGCCCCCAGGTCATTGCCCAACTGTGAGAAGCCCTGCTCAAGTATTTGGTTTGTATCCCTTCTACCTTTTACATTTAATTAGTGCTTATTTATTGAGCAAATATACCAGGTGCAACAAGTACGCTCTATGTGGGAACACTACAATGAGTCAAGCGTAAAATAAAAATAAAAATAGTATGGAATATATATTATAACTTTTATCATGTTTAATGATAGATTATAAAAATACATTATAAGAAAATATGAAACCTTATATTCCAGGCACTTGTGCACATGTCTTTATACTGCTATTCTTTAAGAATGACTATTTCTTTCTTATCTTTGTATCTTTTAGCACCTAACACAATGACTCATGTTCAGTAAACAGATGGTGATTTAATTAATTAATATATTTATTAACATGTTAACTCTTGGATTCATGTGATGGGATGACATCTGGACTGATAGACACAGGAGTTGTCCTTGTGTTGCTGACTCTGCAACCATGTCTCATGCCATCATGTGAGGGACAAAGATTGGGGAGCCCCAGCCCTGGCCTGTGCTCATGACCTAGACCAGGGAGAGCCTCTCACCACTACTGAGCCCACCCCCACAGACCCCGGATGAATGCATTGACTTCTGACAAAGGCTCGGACATAAACATGCCTCTTGTTACCCTCTAAGGAAGTACAAACAGTTTACCAAGTTAAGTGGTTTCTGGTTTCCAAACATTAGCTCAGATCCCAGCTCCAGGGGAAAGGAAGGGGGTGCCTTTCATTTGCAGTCAAGAAGGGGGAAGCCCTGAGCACTGGGTTCTGTGGGAGGTCAGGGCATCTGCTGGGCCCTGCCTTGGCTGTGTTCCTGGGAGAGAAAATGATAAATATGTGGAGTCCTCCAAAGTTCCACCTCATGCCTTAATGGATACATAGAACTAGAACACTTCACACTCTACCACAATGAGGGTTTCAGCTTTCAGAGAGAATCAGTACCCCTCTGAAGTCCAGAGAAATGAATGGTGTGTTTTTTCTCATGTTCAAGTTTCCTGATTTTTAAGCCATTTCCCCTTTAAGAAACTGGAGGACCCACAAACATTTCCCAAATGTCACAGTCACATATGGCAACTTGACATTCATCTTTCTTATAAAGGTAAATATTTGAAACCGTCACCCAAGTCTTGCTGAGGTGAGAAATTAGTACAAATTACAATTGTAAAGTGCCTACATTTTACATCATTTATCTTCCCTTTCCCTGTGCTGTAAATAAACCTTTGAAAAGGAAACATTATTTTCATTTTGTTAGATTTGTCCCCTTCTTTTGCTTTCACGTCACTGAAACTCCCAACCAAGAGATAAAATAAGAAAAATCAACCTTATAGCTGAACCTATCGATTCTACCTTCTTTTCAATTTTCTCCTTAAAATGCTTCAGATGAATAATATTCCACTTCTGAGAAAAGAGAAAATTGATATCCCGGGCAAGCCATAATGCAAATGAACATTAAAAGTATCAGAGAATCCACCTTTTTTAATGATTAGCTTAAGAGGGAGAGGGGATGGATGCTCAGTAAAATCTTAACACACAAAGTGAGTTTAATGCTCTTGTCTACCTCCTACTCTGAGGCCACCTGGAATATTCTCAGCCTCAGCCTTAGGAACCAAGAGACCCGACATTGTGTGCCCAGGCTCTTACCTATCTCCCCAGGAGACAGGGCTTGTGTCAGAGACCTGTCTCGCCCATCCTTTCCACCAAAACATTTGTGAGCTTCAGTCTCCCAGGGCCATGCTCTTCATTGATACATTAATCTCATTAATGTATCTGTGATATAAATGAAAAATTAGCATTTTAACAGGGGCTTCTGGAAGTGCCTTTACCCCAAAATAAACTGTAATAGTGACAAGATGCTAAGCCTAGAGATGTTTAGGGTTAACACACTCTCCGGGTATCCTCCAGATCACCCCAGAAAGCAGGCTGTCTACTTCCTACCCCCTATTTGAAAAACTTAATGTCTCTTTATGCAGGCTCTCTCAAAGAAAGTTGTCACTTTAGGCTGCACAAACCAAAACTCTTCCAAAATCAGGTGCTTGGGGGGGAAAAAAATGAAGTACTTTTAATAATTTAAATGGCTCTTCTCTGCACATGCCCAGAACCCAAATCCCTTTTCTAACTGAAGTGCTTATATAAAAATTTGACAGCTCTTATAATTTTAAATTGCTCTACACTGAGTATGCCTAGAACCTTGATCACTTCCAAATTCAAGGGCTTATAAAAATTTGAAGCACTCCAATAATTTTAAATTGCAATGCACAGTGTAGAGTGATTTAAAATTATTGGACTGCTTCAATTTTTTTAAAAGGTCTTCAATTTGGAAGTGAGTCAAGCAGCATTCTAATACAGTGGTTTAAGACATAGTGTGCTAATCTAAAACTTAACACCTAAAAATAATGAAAATTAAACCACGTGAGGTTTTTTTTTCTTTTTTCTTTCTTTCTTTCATTTTTTATTTTTTTAAATAGGGGACACTCAGAACACACCCGAAAAGTTGGGAAGTGTCTGGGGAAGAAAGTTAAAGCTCAGGCTCTAGAGGAGAAAAAGAGGAAAGGAGAGGAAAAGACAGAGGGCTGAGCAGAAATGGTCCTCCCATCACAGGGGTCTTGTCCAGCCCTGGAGGTTTTATATGGGGATCACGGAAAACAATAGGAAGTAGGAAGAGCCAGAACTGAGCAAAGGAAAACTTGAATATGACTTGGAGTGAACTTTTCAATATTTAGGAATGCAAGTTGAATAGCAGCTCCCTCTAAAAAATATTTCTCTTGTTCTTGTTTGCTTTTCTGATGAAGCTCTCAAATAAAATTCATATATGTGCTTATTTGGGGTTTTCTCCAATGATTTGATTGATATGTTGTTTAAGGGCCTGGTGATCCAAATAGCCCCAGTCATAGCCACTTACAAGCAAAGAGCACGTTTGTGTATGTCTTTCCCAAGGAGATCCACTTGTTAGCTCAGGGTAGATGCACAGGCCAGGTTTCTTTGTTTCCAAAGTGTCAATGGCCTTTTCCTCTAAGCTTCCTGCCTATTTTCTAATTTTCCTTCTGCCATTCTTTCCCCTCCATCACTCTTTCTTCAACTACTGAAAACTTCACAAATGTAAAGATCATAGTGCTTTTACTCAATTGTCCTTTCTATCTAACCCACAGGGCAAAGCTGCAGGTCATGGAAAACAATCAGGGAAACAAGGTAAAGACTCGGAACAGTCTCCTTGATAAACAGCATCTGTCTGAACGGCTCCCTCACCGTTTACCACAGGGCAACCTGTGCTTTCAAACACCGTCTAAATGCGCTTTAGTCCATTTACTTGTTGTGAGCTGTTTTGCTCCGTTGGCCGGATAATGTGTGTCTTAAAATATTGTGTAAATACCTATTTAAATGATAGCTTGTAATATTTCCCAGGGACCCATTGCAATCAGGGCTCAACATAAGAAGTTTACAGAAGCTGATTTTTGGCGCCCTTCTCACCATAAGGGACTAAGCATGCGATATTGTTTTCTGAATGGAAAAATAAAAAGAGCATAATATAATTAAGAAAAGGTGGGAGAAGGGAGAAGCACATTAAAGCAAAACTATTATTCATCCAGGGGTGTGAGATTCCTAGGAATAGGACATCCTGGGAAGACTTAAATGGTAGGAAACATTTTAATGAAATAAAATTGGGAAGCAATTTCGAGAAGAGGAGTAGGGAATTGAGGGAGTGTTGGGGTGGAAAGAACTCTGTACACTTTTCTTCTAAGCTAAGTCATGTTCCCCTGTGCCCTGGTCACAGGGTTGCCTCATGCACGGACAACATGTGGACCTGGGCCATGCCTGGGACAGCTTAAAACACGCCATGCTCGTTGACTAGTTCTACCGGCTTCCTCATGAGTCTACATATGACTTACTGGAGATAAACCTGGACCCAATATTAAGTTATGAATTGTTATAATTTCCAAATTTGGATGATAACCTGCAATAAAGGTTTAACCTACAATGACGTTTCTTACAATAATGAATGAAATTAATAAAAGCCTATTGGCAGCAAAGGATATTAAGCAGTAAAATTTCAAAACAGTCCAGATTAAAACTAACTGTTGAAGTCATGGGGAGTCAGGAGACTTTAAAATAATCTAGAGGCTGGTACGGCATGAAAAGAAGGAAATAAATATAGAGAGAAGATACTTCAGATCACAGTTTTATTAATAGATATGTGAATGTAATAAACGGCCTGATCAAGAATCTAGACCTTGACTAGTATTCTAAGTAGATTATTTAGAAAAGGGAAATTTGGGGGTGAGCAGCCAAATGCAGGGTAACCCAAACAAACAGTGTCAAGTTCTTAAGATTAGTTCACCAATGGGACGCGGGAATAAATCTAGTCCCCCGGTTGTGAAACATACCAGGGGGTGATTAAGACTACTTCCCTGAGGAGCAAACAGAATTTTAGGTCACGTGTCTGTAGAGATGTCACCATTTAATAAAATGACAAAATCTATCTATCACGTAGGCATGAACACAGAACAATATAAAGAGGTTAACAGAAATTGATGGCATCCAAGGTTTAATTTTACACTGAATCGGAGTCTTCGGTGATTGAAATAGACAAAGATGTATAGGGTTATCTTGTTGAAGAGGCTGCGCTAATTACTGGCACTTGTCATTTCTCCGTAGCTTTATCTAAGTCAAGAAGGCTAACTAGCTTCTTTTCCCAGTGTGCATTGTTTGTTCAGGAGCTTTTGCTGAGGAAGCCTTTTTCCATAACTGCACCTCATTATTAACAGGTTCATAAATAAATGAGTCCTAATATTTTTCTCCGTTAGCATTTATGATAGGGACATTTGGGCTACAAAAGATTACACTTGTCTTTAATAAAAATAGGCACTTATACATGAAGCCCATTAGGCCCTTGTTACTCTGGAGGAGGAGGGAAGCGGAGGAACCGGAGCTTAAATAAAACAATAATAATAACCTGGTGTGCTGGCAGCATTGTAAATAGAGAATATAAGAGAGTTTCATGACTTCCCCCTGCTAACTCTTCAGCCTTCTCTTCTAATCTCGGGCCCTCCAAGATGTGAAGACAAATGAAGTCAAGAAGTATTAAGAGACATTTCCCCTATAACTAGCATTATGCTGAGTATTGCAAAAGACATAAAATTATAAAGCATAGTGACCATCCCTAAGGAAATTCTAGTCTAGGGCAAGAGCTGAAAAAATAATTCAAGAAAATGCTTGATCCATGTAGATCCACTGGCATAAGGTTCTTGGTGCTGCAGGATTCAGAATCTGCAAAACCTGTGTTGGGCTCAGATCATTTAAAGCAGTTTCTTTAAAGAGCTAGCGTTTGTAAGGACCACAAGGGCTGTTATGGGATTTAGATAAATATGAGGAGGGGAAAAACATTCCAGGTGGGGGAATCCACAGGAAAAAAGGCAAAAGCAGGTTAGAGAGAGGCATATAGGGATATAGGGGTAAAAGAGTCTGGAGTAAGAAAATCTGTCAAAGAATTTCCCTCTATTACTGTGGGAAATAATGTTGCATATGTGCCTCAAAGCCCAAGATGAGGAGCTGGAACTTGATCTGATAACATGAAATCTCTTTAGCTCATAATCAGATGAAAGCCAGAGAAAGCAGGGCATTTAATGAAACAATAGTCAAGCAAAAGAGACAGCTCAGACAGTAAATACTACCATCCAGTTATAAGAGGACGAGTTGGTGGTGGCCGTAGTAAAGAGAAAGGCTTAGAATCCGAGAGACACCTCAAATGAAGTCTCCACAAAACTTAAGGGCCCTTGGGATGAGAGTGGGAGGGGAAAAAAAGATGCCAATGAGGAAGAAAAAGCCAGGGGAGGAGAAAAGATTGGTAAAGAAAGTCAAATACTAGGAGGAGGAAACTAAGGAGAGAGAACCAAATGTGTTAGGGGGCATGTTCCACTAGAGGTGATGACGGCACAGTGAAGCCGGGCAAACACAGGCTGGTGGTGCGGAAAAGACTGCAGGTGGTTACGGGAGGCATGAGTGCATGTGGGCTCACGAAAGGTAAGCATGTTCAGGGGAAGAGGGGGAGAGCCAGGGACAGAGCCTGATTTGATACCCACAGATGTTGGACAGAAGTTCATGTCTTAACCATCTCCTGGCCGCAGGTCAGGCTCCCCTAGCCGCGGATTCCGCAGAGCATCACAGGTGCTGCCCAAACAAAGGAAGGAAGTGAAGCCACACCAAGCAGGAAAGCCAGCATCCAAAAGAGTCAAGAAGTGGCCCTGCACGTTGCCATCAGCAAACAGCGTCAGAGGAGGAAATGGACTCTGGTGTGGAACAAGGGGCCTGGGCCAAGTCAGTGACCAGCAAAGAAGGGCGTGGCCCTGGGCCATAGCCTAAGGTCCCTTATGTGGATGGATGCTCCTTTCCTGAGCCCCTCTGGGCATGGTGAGTGAGCAACACTGAGGCTTAAAGTGCCCAGGGCAGATGGAAGGAACAAAGGAACCAGAGAACGAGCGGGAACACGTGGAGCACCTCAACACTCTGCATCCATTCCCTGTCCAGGGCAGTCATTATGCTTTTTTGCATCATTCCAATTAGCACACAAATCTATGGTTCCAAATATTTTAGTGTGCTTGCATGTTGTAACTTTAACACTAAAACAGAACAATGCAGCTCAAAAGCAATGTTCGGCACTTATCAGAAAACATCAGACACTCTAAGAATGTAAAACTCGCATTTCATTAGAGCTAAAGAATTAGCTGATTCCATGATACCTCAGAAAAGTCCTTTATTAGGGTGAAAAAACCCTGGATGTTCCTCTGCCTGATTTGGAAAAAGTAGCCCTTCTTCAAAATGTAACAAATGACCTGTGTTCTGTCAGGACATTCCCTGAATGGGGTGAGAAAAAGAAAATATATCCATCCACCTACCTATTATCCTGGCACTCCACAAAATTCTAGCAGGTTTCTGAAAAGATATATATGTTTTTAAAGGCACCCCTCCTTCTTGAGGACATCTATTTTGCACTTGCATCCCCTACATTTGCACATGAAAAAATCCATCACTGTGTATACAAATGCCAAATTGCAATGCAAATAGGCATTTGTGTGCCCAATTACCCATTTTGTGTGTTTGCAAAACGGATGTGCCGGCAAATTCTGCAGGTGTGAGTTGGTAGCCTGCTGGAAACTTGGCTCCCACTGAGTCAGCACCAAATAAGGTGCTGTCTCCTGACAGTGCGGCTGAGGGGACAGCCCTTCGGTGTGGTATCAGGTGTGGACAGCAAGTGGAAGGTCCGTGCAGAGAAGAAGGTAAAAACAAATGAATCTAAAAAGGAAAAAACTTCAGACCTACAATCGATGACCGGGCAGGTCTTGGAAACACTACATTTTCCCTTGTGTGACCTTAAATCCCTTTAGTGCACAGCTTTTTATTGAAAAACCCTATTCTTCTTTAAAATTTTATTTTACTGTGGTAAGAACACTTAACATGAGATCTACCTTCTTAGCAAGATTTTTAAGGGTACAAACAGTATGTCGTTAACTATAGGTACAATGTTGTACAGCAGATCCCTAGAATTTATCTTGCTTAACTAAGACTTAAATGCTCCTTGATTAGTGATTCCCCATTCCCCCATTTCCCCACCCCTGCCCCTGACAACCTTAATTCTACTCTTTGATTCTATAAATTTTACAATTTTAGATATCTCAAGTGGAATATTGCAGCATTTGTCCTCCTGTGACTGGCTTATTTCATTTAGTATTATGTCTTCGAGATGCATCCATGCTGTTGAACAGTACCAGATTTCCCTGTGTTTTTGAGGCTGAATAATACCTCACTGTATGTATGGACCACATTTTCTTTATCCATTCATTACTTAGTAAACATTTACGTTGTTCCCACATCTCAGCTATGGTGATTAGTGCTTCAGGAAACATGGGAGTACTAATACTTTTCTGAAATTCTGACTGCCATCCTTTTGGACTGATACCCAGAAGTGGGATCGCTGGTAGTAGTTATATCTTTAATTTTTTGAGAAACCTCCATACTGTTCTCTATAGCAACTGTACCTTTTTCCATTCCCACCAACAGTGTACTGGGAAACCCCATTTTTCAAAGCATATTTTACATCTTTTTAAAGTGTAATTCTAAAACAGACACCCAACCAGCACTCAGAATATCCTGATAAATCTCAAAGCTTCACCTGGTTCATCTGCAAGCCTGAGGCCACTGCCACGCCATTCACCAGAACCTTTCCCCTTTCTCTGTCAGAATTCCCAGGCAGTTTAGAAGAGCCCAGAACACTCTTTCTTGACTTATTCATGAATTTCCCTATAGCCAACTGCCAACCAGGTAAGCCACTTTCTCTCCCCACGTCCATTACGATCATAGCAAAATTTCTGGCCCAAATAGTGATGGGTAAGTTACAAGAAGGGCATAAATAGCAACTATGGCTGCTCCTTCATTTGCTTTTGTTTGCTGCTTCTGAGATAAGTCAAGCTCAAAAATGGTATATCCAGGAATTCAATGTGGTTTTTTGGCAGATTTATATTCTGTACCACAAATTCTTTACTTCACTTGCTTTTTTTTTTTTTTTTTTTTTTTAAATGTGATTGGTCAAAAGTAAGATTAGATAAGGCTTTATTGTTTGCATGAGATAAATTTCATTTTTAATCCCCTTTATTGTATCTAATAGAACTTTAGTTAAAAACAAAAACAAAAAAACAGAGCAGGGTATAGGCAATGTGCTTAATCATAAAAGTACCACATCCTCTAGGATGTCAGTAATTCTCAAAATTGCCTTAGATATTTGCTAGATATCAGAAATGGGTAATGTAGTATTTTAAGTGGCAGAAATGCATTAGTACTATGTAAGTACATGATCCTTAATGTACTAATCTCGGCAATATATGTAATAAGGACTTTCAGTAACACTTACTTTAAGTGTCCTCTGAGAAATGCTAATTTACAATGAAACACCTATGGAAGTACATGTGACATCTACATGAATACCAAATGAATTCATTTTGATCAATGCTATTACAATGAATATAAAATGAATTCACAACGATAGGACATTTAAAGTATTACCAAATTTCCGTTTAATATTACATGTGCTATGGAGATTAGCATATATTAAGAATCAGATTAAATATGTATATGCACACATATATACATGCACGTGTTTACACACACACATATACCGAAAATATTTGTCCCTACTAATTACTTCATTAGCAAGTACCCTTTTGAAAAGAAACATTTTATTCACACACACACACACACACAATCTTATATGTGCAAAATGCTTATGCCACATTCACAAAATTGCATGCTGGGCATTAACAAACAGATTTGCATTATGAGAGCAAGTAAACAAATAGGTTTTGCGGATATTAAATTTGACAAAACATGTTTCCAAATCTATACCTGAAATTTTCCTGGCTCTTTCATGATGGCAATGGTTGGTAAATTGATTAACATTACTTGTTAAAACTCACAGGCTACTTTTGTGGCTAGTCAAAGATAATCAATGAAGGCTGGACAGATGTATGGATGGATAGATGAATGCGCGGGCAGTGCATAGTATGATATTTAAATATGATCTCTGACAGACTGAAGTTTTCATTTAGAGTTTCCAAGAAGCCAGAATTTGTATGGAAAATGTGAATTGTCCTCTTTTTTTTTTTTTGATGCTAAACTAAGATCCATAGACTATGAGCACTCAACCTTGCCTTAGGCTGACTCAGTGTAAGATATGCAACCAGATATTAATCCATAAGAATGGACCTTGGAGAACTGAAGCTCTGGTCCTATTTAAGGAGCTAATATGAGCAGGCCAACATTGGCCTCCTAGATGAAGTCCGTAACAGTCCACACTGTGGACCAGGTCCCACTACAGATCACAGGAGATTTCAGATAGATACATCAAATTTCTGTCCGTACTGTGAGTGATCTGCGCACCTACCCCAGACTTCACTAAAATAATAATCAATGCCTGTTCATCTGTATCAGTTCCTGCCTCCTCAGCATCATACACATGCCTTTCCTCCTCTTCACTGCTATATGCTGGGTCAGAACTTCATCACCTCTTGCCTGGGTATTTGCAATAGCCTCATAACTGATCTATCTCCTTGCCTCCCTGCCTCCAATTAATCCTATACATTGTCAACCAGATTATCTTTCTAACAAACATATTGGATCTTGTGACTCATCTACTCAAAAGTTCTCAATGTTCCCTCTCACCTACAGGATTAAAACAGAACATCTTGTGGGGCATGTAGGGCTCAGCCAACCAGTCCAGCTGCATCTCCCCCCACTATCTCCTACCTATTCTTCATGATCCAGCAGTGCTGAACAACGACTGTGTCTTTCTGCCTGCTTCCTTCCGCCTGGCATGCCTCCCCTCACCTGCCTGCCTGAAAAACACCTGCTCATTCTTTGAATTTCAGCTCAAAAGCTTCTTCCATGAGGCCATTCCTGTCCCCTTGCTACCATCTGAATCCCATAGACTCCACAATGGCACTTTCACACAGAATTATAATCTTCTGTTAACATGTCCATAGAGTAACTAGACTATAAAATCTTGAGCCAAGAACAATATTTTTATTTATCTTTGTCTCCCGAGCCATTGCCCAGTGCCTGACTCGTAATGCTCATTCAATGGATGTTGAGTAAATAGACTTGTCTCCTAAAGAGTCTATTGTCCTTTCTGTTGTCCATTCTTCAAGCTGACATTCAAAAATCTGTGCTCACAAATTGCTCAGGAGCATCATTCTGATTTTAATTGACTCGGTGAGCACATTCCAAATGTGTGTGGGCAAGTGTGTGAACTTGAAAGTCCAAATCATTCTCTAATATCCTAAACCTCCTAGGAAATCAAATTACTGTAACATTAAACTAAAAATAAAAACAGCTAAGATTTATTCGTCACCTGCTATGTGTTGGGCATGGCAGTAACTGCTTTACGTGCATTACTTCATAAAAATCTCACAGTCACCACCTCACATCACTATTACTAGCCCCACTTTACAAATGAAGACATCAGGTTTCAGAGAAATTAGGTGACCTGATCAAGGCCACCAGCTAAGAAATGAAGAACAGGGATTAAAGCACAAGCTGGGTTGGCTCAAATCCTAGGCTCATAACCTGACACCATTACCCTTCCTAGGTGTGCCAGAGCTTCTACAGTTTCTGGAATAGAGAACCTAACAACTCCAGGGAGGAGACTTCAGAATTTTGTGTATAAAAGTCAGAATGAGCTAGGTCACTCAACCGTCATTCCTCCACCTTCAATAGGAAAAGTTGCTTTTGCGTTAGAAATTTTGAATTAAAATTCTCTCATACAGGAACTGACATCTTGGCTACTGGGAGGTCAAGTGTAATGGTTCGCCTGCTCTGGTAGATTTTTTCTTCTTTTTTTTTTTTTTTTTTTTGCAAATGCTTGCTTCCTAATTTTTTAAAAAACTCATTTTCAAATGATTTCTAGCATTCTCCTACCATTTCCATTTTTTTAGAGAGCAAACTGGTACCAGTTCTACATTTTGCTCAGAGGAAAAGCAAATTCCTAAATCTGACATAGCTGGCTTCTGGTCTGTACTTGATTTTCATAATTGGGTTTGGTTTGTTTGGTTGGTTTTGTTTGGCCTGGAAAGCATCTTAGGTGGACTGAAGCTAGGTTCTTGAAATAAACTGCCCACTTTGAGTCTGAACATTTTTTTAGAATGGAGAAGAAAAATCATAATGTTTGCTTGTTTCTGAATTGAACTTAGCTTCCAGCCAAGTTCAAAGGGGGCCAGTGGAGAGAAGTTCACTGCCAAAACTTCAGGAACACCTCTCTCTGGCAGAAAATACTGCTGGAAAGGCTAAGGCCACTTTTGTCTGTAGGCATGTGGGAGTCTCCTCCTCACCTGGTGCCAACTGACTCCTCTTTGCAATTATGAGAGCAATGGAGACATCCTCTGATATTTTTTTCAGGACAAAAGCAGTAGGTTCTGAAAGCATCCCTAGAGGTCTGAGAGAGTTTGGCCAACAAGATCTCCTGCCACTCCCGACCATCAGAAGCTCTATTTCTCACCAATTCAGTAGATTCTAATATCCAAGACAAAACTTAGATTCCACAAAGCTGTCAATGTCTGGAGATGCTTCTCAGTGAAGATCAGTAATTCCTTTGGTACTGGCAAGAAAAAAAGTATTTCCTCCAAAAAAGGAATTGTAACTTCGGATTAGGTATTTTGTTGGGGTTGAAATAAGATATTTGAGCTATAGGTTTCAAGTCCTGATTCTTTTTCTCTACTTCCCAACTGCCAAGAAACTCCCAACTCAAATATTACCTTTGCTGAGATGTCTTCCTCTTATCCTGCTTCCTAAGTACGTAATATCTGTCTCCTGCTTCCCACAGTACCTCATTCAGATGTCCATTGTCTTACTCTCCACAATATACTATAATTACACACTCACATAACTCTGAAGCCACTGAGTACAGGGACTGTGTCTTATTTGTGACTGTGGCCCCTGTGCCTACCAGGCACATAGTCTAGGGGTCAACATACTTTCTTCTATAAAGGGCCAGACAGTAAATATTCAGGCTTTGTGGATAATATGACTTCTGTCATAACTGCCATTATAGTGGAAAAGCACCTAAAGATAATATGAAAATGAATGAGCCTGGTTGCCGTCCAAAACTTTATTTATGGAAGCAGGTGGTTGGCCAGATTTGACCCAGGGGCCACAGTTTACCAACTCTTGACACAGACAATCCAATGAAAAACGTAAAAATAAGAAGGAAGGGAGGGAAAGGGGGAGGGAACAAGAAAGGAAGGGAGCTAGGGAGAAGGGAGATTAAGGAAAAGTGGAGAAGGAACATAAACCCAGAAAGAAAGGAAGAATGAAACAAAATTTGATATTCTTCCCAGATGGCAAAGAGCTATTCCTAGTGAGTTTCTCTTCAGCAAAGCATTTAGTCCATGAGGAACAGTTCTAATTAGAATCCTCCTGTTATATTTCACACCGTATTCTCTACATGTAAATCTTCCAAACAGTTCTCTCTTTTGGCAAATCATTATTTCCCATTTATTAAGACAACGTGTGGTTGAAGGGCTCTGTTGCTGGCTTCTAACTACAGTCTTCCTACAGGTGTCATATTTTATGCACAGGAAAGAGAGCACTGTTCTGCCAGTCTCTGTGCAGCAACTACGAGTGCCTGGAAACAAATGACTTTTGACTGCTGATCAGAACCACACTTTAATCAGTTACTGGTCTATGATCAATAATTAATCATGCTATTCTGTCTAGGTAATAAATAATGGGGAAAATAGCAATGAATATATAGTTGGCCAGATTCTCCCTGGGGCAAAACAGAGGACTAGCATGAAAGTCTGTCTGAATAATCCTGTAGATTCTCAACATACAGATTTAGCTGAAATTCCAGGAGGGTTAGAGCTGTGAGTAGAGGAAGGAGACTTGTCACCATCTACACCTCTCCTCAGGACTAACAATCCCTACTTGTATAAAATGTGTCTGTACTAAGACAACTGAAAAAGGGGGCTGCAAGAGCAGGGGCACCTTGGGCAGGCCGGGTGTTTCACAGGTACAGCGGCTGCACTCCTCCCTTGGAGGCAGAAGCAGTGAGTAGCAGAGGAGTACAGATGCACCTGCTTTACACTGTACTGCTTGTAGTCCAGAACTTGTGTGTCAAGTGCAGCCTTATACTCTGAATTCTGTAGGAGTTCTCAGTGACTTTGCTATTTAAAATAATCATTCATCTGCTTATCTACCCTTCCATCTATGTGTTTCCAGTCTTTTTTTGCTGTCAAGCAATTACTGAAGGGCTTACTCCTAGGTTTTATGAATAGACATCTGAATCCTCTTTAAAACTGCAGCATTGGGCTCCAGTCACCTTAGAACTACACACCTAAAAACCGGACCTTTCACAAGCAATGTGTCCTTGAAGAAAGCAAGTTGGCCTAAGGGTAGGTTCCACCAAGTGTCTAATGATGTAACTACCCTACTCTGCCATATGATACACATAATTTTCAAAAGCCAGAGGAGCAGGAAGAGTTCTTAAAGCAATATGCACTACATTAAAGCAGAGAAGTAGATTCAACTGCTCAAATGCTCAGCACCCCTCCCTCTCCCCTGGTCAAGGGAACTTCAGAAAACAGAGGCAGCATCCACCTCTTGTAAAAGGAGAACAACTCTGGATAAGACTGATTCAGGTCACTTCCATCCCTAAGAAAGATGAAAGGCTAACAGGAAGCCATTATGTCATCCAGAAACTGAAATGACTAAGCATTTACCAGGCGCCACCTTCAGTGGATTCAGAACTCAAGTGGAGGAAAGTGGGCATACACATGTGCACATGAGCTCTACTCTACACAGAAGCAACAACATGGGAGAAGCCTACTTGGCTTATTGGCCACCCTGACTGGCTGCCTTAGCTGAATTGGAGAGGACTTGCAGCCACTTCAGAGGAGGGTACACAGCCAACGCAAGCCAAACACAATCTGTTTCTTTGTGAATTGCAAGCAATTCCCAACTGCCTGAGCTAATGGTAAAGAGCAGTAGAGCAGATAACCCAATACGGTGGATAATCTCAAAATCATTTTCCATTTGGCTTGTGGAATGAATTAAATGATTTGTTTCAGCTTCAGCAGATTTACCTTCCTAATTATGGTTTCTGTTAGGCTAGAAACATTCAACATCGCAGGATGTTGCCAGGGATTTATAAAGTATGGCAGATAATAGCCATGTGAGAGATCAGAACAGAGGTCACCTGGGTCATCAACATCTATTGAGTGCCTACTGTGTGCATGTTACTCAATGGGACAGAAAGTGATGAAAGACATGCCTCCTGCAGTCAGGACTGTAACATAGCAAACAAGACTAGATCTAGAGTTATAAAAATATAACTTAGAGATAGTTGGTTATATAAATGCATGTAAAGCATGGATATTTCTATTCTTGGAATCTCCTTAGATGTTCTATAAATATTTGTTGAATAAATGAATGAATGGATGAGCAAGGCATATTTGGAAAGAAGCCCAATGAATAGTTCCAACAGTAAGCATTTCTGGGCTGCCAAGAAAAGGCAGCTCATCGTTCACTGAGGTGGTCTAATAAGGTGTTTGCCTAAATCAGAAGATCCTAGAAGGCAGGTTGCATGTTCCTCAAGGCTTTGCACAGGTGGAGAACATAGTAGATTCTCTCCCCACCTTTCCTGACTCTCTTCCCTTGGATTAATCGTCATCATCTTTTAGATCTCAACCTAATATTTCCTCCTCAGGGAAATCTTTCCAACCCCAGACTATATCAGTTCCCAGGGATAATCATTCTTAATATCCTGTACTTCACTTTGGAAACACTTTATCCAACCCCACATAAACACTTCTTTTTGCAATATTTGTTGAAAGGCTGCTTCCTCTGCCAGAACATAAGTGCCATGGTGGCAGGGACAATTTTTTTGTTATGTATTTGCAGCACTTGACAGAGTTTCTTGCATAGAGTAAGGCTAAATATTTGTGAAGCAATGAATTGAGCTGAGGTGCTGAAGTCAGGAGAGAGACATCTAACTGAGCCCTAAGGAATGGGTAGGAAATACTTAAATGAAGGAAGGGGAGCTCTGCAGGACTCTCAGGAAAGGAGTCTACCTCTGCTGCCACAGAGAGATGAAAAGAAACAGGAAGGTTTCATGGGCTCATTAGTAGGCTGCTTCAAGGAGTTGTAATAAGGATTAAAAATTATTTAAAAACAACAATAAAAATAATAGCTACCACCTATTGAGTGTTTCCTATAAGATAGTTTAATGGATTATCTTATCAACTCTCATAGCAACCCTATGAAATAGTTATCATCATCATTTTACAAGGAGGTAATTGAAGCTTACAGAATTTAAGGTCACTTAGTAAATATATGGCCACTCTTTGAACCCAGATATAAAGCCACTATTTGAACCGCTATTTATCTGGATGACTCCCAAGCCCATGATCTTTACCATTAAGCAAATGAGGCACTGTATTCAAAAACGTTTTGTAAATTGTTTTGTGTTTGTTCAGCACTTGGCCGCTGTAATGTATGGGTACATGCAAACACCCAAGTAACAGAGTGACTGACTAACTAACTAACTACAAAATCCCAACTTCCATTGCCTGACTAAAGTCCAAATATTCTATTATCTAAAGGACAGAAAATCTCCTTGATACTCAAATAAGCTGGTAAGAGTGGAAGCGTCCATGAACTATGTCTCCAACTAACTGGTTTAGTGGGTTTTTGTTGTTGTTGTTTTTTGCTAAGGCTTTAGGTGACACAATAAATATTAAGACCAATGTGGCTTTTCTCAATAAGTTCAAGGCTAATTTGGTCCAACTAAAAGTGAGTGTTAGAATAGATTTGATACAAGAGTGCAAACCCCGGGATGGCCAGATTGTCAAGTTGTTGGTGTAAAGATGCCTGGACCTCTAGCTCAGAAGCTCCAAGGGGAGCGGGTCTAGTGTGTTGTTCACCTTTGTACCTCTGATGCCAGCACAATATAAAGCATACAATACATTCACAATTATGGATCGAAAGAATTACTGCTGAAGATTCCGTTAATTGAAACCCTGGATATACTGATGATCTCACTATAATTGTCTGGGTAGAACAAAGAAATACAGAACACTTTAGGAGGCAGCATGTCCAATAGTTTTGGCTAAATTTGAATTACATATATATATGTATATGTGTGTGTGTATGTGTGTGTGTGTGTGTGTATATATATATATATGATTTTAGTCACTAAAAAGGTATTATTAGCCAACAGAATGGCAAACAAATATAACAAATAAATGAACTAAAATTTTCTTTTCCTTTATGATTGGTTATCCTCTCATCCCATTGACACATCCTGATTGGCAGCTCCTAGACCATCACTGACTCTCAATTAGCATTTATTAGTATTACTATTAATAACGATCAGCACATTTAGATATCCTCCTAGGAGATGTCAATGGATTTTTATTTCTTAATAATGAGGATTTGAGAAATGATTTATTTTAATACATCTGAAAAATATGCCCCTGAAAATCATAAAACTTCTATTTGTCCTAATAGCAGCCATTACCTCCCAGGCAGGTATGGCAGGGTAGAGCACAGATTTTCTGTGTGTGTGTGTTTAGCGGATCCTGGAGGTATTCTGGGAGCTGGGTGCCAACCACAGAAAAAAAACAAATAAGTCACCATCTCAGGAAGCATTCCTCAGATACTCTGGTTTTTGAGACAAGTGGAATTATTTCCCACTAATTTATACACCAATGAAACTGGCCAGTTGGCAAGTCCACAATTAATGTGGATGCCAAGTGGGAAGGCAGCTTTGTTTCATCTCAGAGAACACTTCGCTGAACAGCAGCCTCCCCAGCTGAAAATGCATGCAGTGTCTCTCTCTTTTAACTTGCAGCAGACGCTGGCATTTCTTCATCTCTATTCACTCTATCATTATGATGCATTATACAATGTAATGATGTAATACACCGGAAAGCCGAAATGTGCGCGCCTTGCCAAAAATAATAAGAAAAGTATACAATTATTTTCTGCTATGAAAGCCACTATCACTATCATTTCATCCTTCCCCAGCCAAAATGAAAGCTTCCCTAATGGCTCAGAGTCTCTTTATGCTTGTGAATTGAACATGAATGTGAAAAGTAGGACGTCACCTCGTCTGTACTGAGTTAGAACTTTTAAAGGATGTAAACAAATTTATCACTTGAGCATAGCGGGCTGGCTCCCAAATCCGCTCCGGCCATATTTTCGATGGTGTGATTTCTGGTGTGATTCTAAATGTTACCAAGCCTTTATTTGTTAATAACAAATTTTCCTAAAGAGGGTCTACCTTTTCATGTTTCATTAACATTAACCTACAATCACAAGCCACTGTTCTGGGCAGGAAGCACATTTTAGGGAAAAGTCACCGTCTGCTGGTAGCTGTGTTCTGGTAGCTGTGTTCGTGGCTGATGAAATCAAACGGAATGAAAGTAATAAAACCTCAGAAATAAAGCCAACTAATTGCTACAGTCCCCCTCCCCTTTACTAAATGCTATTTTGAGTTACAGAAGCAGAAAATTGTTTTTAAAATCAGATATTTTTAATGCATCACAAGAAAATATTCCCGAAAGGTTGCAATATTGAGCAGACTTTTTCATCCAGTTCCTTCTGGTTCTGCCCCTCCTTTTCTCGCCTCCACGACAGCCCCCCTTCCCTGCTCCCATGGATTTTCTGGGTAGATCTTTTACAGCATATCTAATGTTATTCTTATTCCCAGGGATCAACCTCTTATAAATAGGACCTGACCAAAGGAAGGAAGCCACATCCCTGACCGTCCAGCTTGCTGGCAGAAGCCCTGGCAACTTGGATTGCAGGCACATTTCAAAATACTTTCAGTGCTGTTATTATCATTGTAATGGGGAAGTGGTTGATGAGCTGGAGCCCAGAGGTGAGTTTTAAGGGAACGCAGGGACCAGAGCAGGGCTATGCTACCGTCCACTGGATTGTGTCTCCAGCTTTGAGAAAAGTGCCTGACAGAGCTCACTCGCAAAACGCAGCCACAGATCATAAAGCTGCTAAGTGGGCTGGCCACCCGCTTTATGCTGAAAATTTGTGGGATGCCATTTTTTTTCGCCTGGCAAAATTAGTAGGAATGCTTAACGTAATTAATTTTTATACTAAACACGTGTTGTTATTTTTTTTTTAATGTACAATTACCAAACCATCGAAACCACAGTAGAGCACAATCAGATGTGCCTGAAAACACATAATTGACATAAAGGACGCGCAGGAAAATAACATGAAAACATAAAATAAACGGTTATTGCTGTTTGGAATCTGCATTTAAAGAGTGGAATTAATCATAATTATGCATTATTAGCTAATAATTGGGTGGAAGCATACAGGGCAGATCTTGTTTATTGTTGCTGGTGCTGCTATTGTTACTGTTATTATTATTTTCCGTGGAAAACTGTACCAACCTGAGATTGTTTGAGGACTGCCCAGTGATTACTCGGCACATATGGCCTGTAGGCTGTTTTCATCATTTACCACTAAGACACGGTCAGCTCTGGGGAAGGCCCCAGAAAACCCGAAACATCTCACAAAAACACACCAACAGGGGCAAGGCATGTTTCCCCATCCAGGAGAAAGACAAAGAGGGGATAGGGCATGTTTCCCCATCCAGGAGAAAGACAAAGAAGGGCAGAAAGTAAAAAGGGATGGAGTCTTTATTCAGGGCGAAAGGAGCCTAGAGCAAAAAGCAAGACTATGCCCAGTTATACTGATTCGAGTGTTATTCAACATGTCACTTCTTCATTCTTTCCCTCCTCTCTACCTCTCTTTCTTTCTCTCTACATGTAAACATATATCCATGTGTATATATCCACACACATATAATTTATGTATATATCATCATGTCTATATTATATTACATATACAGGTGTACCAAAAAATGTATACACACACTTTGAATAATTATGAAGGCAGTGTTTATTCAAATACACTTCATTTTCATTTATTAACTATCAGCTATTAAAGTATATATATATTATCTGGGACACCCTATACATGAGTGTGTAGGTGTATTATGCATGTGTATATGTGTGTGGATATGTATGTATATATATGTAAAAGAAGGGTAAGACAATGGTGACTAGCTCTTTAATGGCTGTTGATGGTCAATAGTTTTATATAATATAAATTGTATTTGTATCACCAAGGGTCAAAAGATGGAAAGCTTCATCAGATTCAGTACTTTCCAGCTTCAGACTTCAGCACTTCAGTATGGCGGCCTCAAGCTCCCCAGCCCAGTTCTTTGACTTTGGGGAATGGTCAAGTGTCCTGTGATCAAATTCTTATGCTATGAAACCATGACGACTAAGTGACAGTGCATACAACAGTCCTCAACGTCTCAAAGCAACCAGTTAAAAGGTGAAAAGTTTGCTGACATAGCCAGTTTTCCTGGTCTACACGAGGTAAAATAGCTTTTATGATGGATTTTTTATTTTCTTTCCCGACATTTTGTAGTCACATAACTTGTCAAAGGAACAAGACATAGAAAAGAAAAGGGCTAAAATAGTAAAGACAGGAAGAGACAGCAAAAAAGAGAAGTAAAATTGAATAATTAATCAAATTTCAATTTGTGTTACATATTTTTTTAAAAAATAGTTGACTTGATAAATCCAATCTATTTATTCCACTTATTAATTTGACAAATATTTCTTGAGTGTCTACTGTGTAGCAGACACTATTCTAGGCCCTGGGGATTTGGTGAACAAAACAGACAAAAGTCTTTGCACTCATACAGTTTGCATTATGTGCGAAGTGGGTGGCTGGGGTTGAGAGACAGACAACAAACAAAATATACGATAGGTCAGTAAGTACCCTGTGGACAAATAAAGCACAGAAAAGAGGCAGAGGGTATGTGGGGGTGCAGAGTTGTCATGCAATTTTAAATAGGACTGTCATTAAGGCCTCCCTGAGAGGGTAATATTTCAGTAAAGACCATAGGCCTATTTAGATAAAAACTGAGTCAAATCATCTATTTGAATGAGCTTTTCCTCTTTGGGGGAAAAGATGGTCAACCTGATCCAGCCACCTCTTGAAAGCATAAACTCAGGAAACCACTCAAGGGATCCCAAGAAAGATTTGCATGGAAGGCAGTTCCCAGATAATAGTGTGAGTTCAAGTTAACAGAATCCTTGCAAAAAGGAAATAAACAGTTTTTTCTCAGAATAATTCGAATTGTGTTTCTCTCATTTGTTTTAAACACAGATCAGTTTGTCTGAATTCAGCAAATAAAACAACATAAAGGAAATGAAAGAAAGGGGTAAAACAGTGGTGGGCTCCCTGTAGGCATACAAGGGAGAGGGGCGGGATCCCGTCTTCCCATGTAGCCAAAGAGCCAGTGTGGCGGGTTTCTCTTTTTAAGCCATTTGTTCTCCAGGCGCTCAGATCAGGAAGGAGGAGGACCGTATGCATATCTCTAGTGACCACATGTCCTGAGTCATAATTTAGAACTCAGGACCTAATAAAGAATTCTTTTCTGATTCGTAAATTCATTGATATAAAAATCCTCTCCAAGTAATAAAATTTAGACTACTCTTAGTTCTTATTATTTTTAAAATTGACTTTTTGAAAAAGAATTTTAGTTACATAACTGAAAACACATTTACCAACACACACACACACACACACACACACACACACAAACACTCTTACCTATATCATTAAATACAATATTTGAAACTTTAAAACTGAAATCTATTCCAGAAACCCAGAACCTGTGGTTCCTGTAAGTATACCCCAAAACCCATGTAATCTGTATTATCCTAGCGGAAATGTACTTCTTTTCTGAAGAACACACAGCTCCTGGACTCTTAATATTGTGCTTCTTTATTTAAATAAGGGGCCTTAGCATAACCTAGCACCAGGCACATCCCTACTTCCTCCCTCCCCACCCCATCCCCAGCTGATGGAGCAGAAGTAGCCAAGACCACTTCCTCCCAGAGGCTCCACCCCACCCCCTGCAAGAGGGACAAAGCTGGCGCCGAATGATGGGATATTGGGACGAGGCAAATCCAGGTACTATGTCAAGGGGAGGAGCCAGAAGGAAAGCAGGGGGAGCCACAGCCACCCCCAGATGAAAATTGTGACGTTTAGGAAGAGCAGTACCACCTTTCACACAACCTCCTCTGTTCTGCCTTTCTCTCCCGTTCACTGGTCTGGCTGGGCACCCAGGGTCCCTTTTGCTGTCTGCCCTTTGCTTACTCCCTTCACCAAGGCTGTGCTATCACCCGCTTACCTTGATGTGAATGCAAGTTTACCAGTAACTTCTAGGGAAATTTGCAACTAAAGTCTCTTCTGTCACTGAAAGAAAAAAAAAAAGCACTGTTTTCCATGGCAGGAATTCTAGTGGAAACCTTTGAAATATCTTCCAACTGTTCCACTTTGGCACTCATGTCCAGAGGAGCTTGAGTTTTAATTACCTTTTGCAATTGAATGAAAATTTTCTCAAGATACATAAAAAGTGAAGATGAAGGTGATTTGTGCAAAACCACCTGACCTTTAACCAGGAATACTGTCCTCTTTAAGTGTTCTGGAAAGCAAGCAGAAGCAATTTGGCCATGCCCAGAAAGGATGCCTTTCACCAGACTAAAAGAAACAAAGTTGCTCTTTCTTCTCAGACATGGGTGGCTTCTCCTTCTCTGCACCCCATGCCCTTTGCTGTCCGGTGAGCTCATATCCACAAAACTGCACGTGGTTACCTTGCTGAGGATTTCCTCATTTAAACTCCCTTTGCCTGGTGTGGGTGTCCCAGGGGTCGGGGTGGGTGTGGAGGACGGCAGAGCCACATTCTAAGCCATCTTTGGAGAATTAATTCACTGCTGACACTGAAATGTAGCTTTATTTACTCAAGCGCCTCATGGCTCTGAAGCTTGACTTGATCAAAAATGTTAATTATGTTTCTCTTTAACATGATTTATAGGACATGAGTGACAGTGGGGGGAGTGTTTACTCCATGCAGGTAAGATACCGGTCTAGGGACTGACTCTGGTTTCCATGTAATTAGGAATATTTTGCCCACCCGGAGGCCTAATAAGATCACCACTCTGGTTCCCTCCCTAAAATGTAGAACAAGTCACTAACTGGCGTGTTATGTCTCCAGTAGTCAATAACTTGTTTTTTAACTATAAAATTTAAAGTAACTGAAACAAACAAACCTGCATTTGAAAAGATGTGTCATCTGTGGGTGCCTTTGCACCAACAAATGGGGTTGGTTACCAGCAACTACAAGTCTCTTCTAAATGAAAATCAAATTAGTGTTTCCTTTCTGGAGGGAGAAGTGTGTGCTTGGGGTATAAGCTCTTTTTGTTATAAGCTCACCCACATACACAGAGCCCTGTTTTGTGTAAAAATGTGCATTTATGTGATTGTGTGTGTGTCTGTGTTTGTTTTCTAACTACACTTGGAGAGGTAGAGCCTTGCTTTAATGCCTGCAAAATGGGTCTGTGGGAAGCTCCCTCTTTCATTGCTGAAATGATTGAAACTCTGGGGTGGAAAGAAGATTTAAGGGTCTAAAAGTGCATAATGAACACAGAAATTATAAGAGTTTATATTTTTTCATGCCCTCCCCCCAGGTACGAAATGGTTACATAGTCCCCTATCTCTCGTATAAGCCCGTTGGTAATCACGTTTAGCTACTGCTTGCTCCATCTGGGAACAAACAAAGCTCCTCAATTCAGAGCTCCCGCCAACCTATACTTTTTGTGCCTGCAACATATGCTGTGGTGAGGCTTCTAGGAAACTTATAATATTGCGTTTTAAAGCTGTTACAGCATGAAGCATCAGCATAAACAAGAGTGTGACAAGACCCATCCCTTTAAAGGGGAAAGTATGCAGCAAAATTCTGAACCCATTTTAAGGATGCATAGCAAAAAGGTTTTACGGCTCTTCTGAGAGGAGGGACAGGGAGTACAAAGGAGAAATGGAAGTCTCTCTCTTTTTTTAAATCAGAGCAGCTTTGTGTGAGGGTGCACCGAGCTTTGACATGAGCAATGTTTGGGTTTGTGTTGCCAGCAAGAGAAAATTCAGTTTGTGCCGCAATATATATGTGTGCGGGAAGAGGATTTTAAAAAATACAATAAAATGTTATCTCTGATTAGAAAAGAAAGATGAATTCTCCTGCTAAACCAGGTAACCCTAAAAGCGTGTTAACATGAAATACTAAATAAAATGCTACTCATCTATAATAAATCTTATTACACATTTTGGCAATTTTACTACTAACATAGTGAAGGTTTCAAGCAATGTTTGAAAATAGAAATCTTAAATTGAATCATTGTTGCATGAATATATGCAAAATATTCATTTCTAGCACTGTGAGGGTTGAGTGCTTTTAAATTGGAGAAATCACTCATGACTTCACCTTTTCATGCAAGATAAAGTTGTATGTGGTAACATCATTACAATGTCATGAAAGGAGTGGAAATCATACAACAGTTCTGCCTAAAGCTAATATACAAAAAAAAGGGGCTTCAATATTTTTCAATATTGTTCAATATTTAAAGGTGCAGTGCAAGGCTTTAAATATATTTTAAAAAATCATTAAGCTTTAGATGTCAGTGAGGTCTTTCCTGAGCTCGGAGACTAATAAAATCATTGATGAGATCTCTTTAATATTTAAAGGAATTCATGTCTTAGGTAGTTGCCTATTTTCCACTCCTGTCTCTGCATATGGAGCTAAATATAGATTTTTTTAAAAAGATTTATGAGGACGTGATTATAGATTTTTCTTAACTATAGCACTAAAATAAAACTATTTACTCAATGATAATGTCATAACAAGAGAAAAAGCATTATGACATTTAAATAGGATTTTCTATCAATTCTTTAACAGAAGATAGCTTCAAAAGTAGCTAACACATTTATACACACTAACAATCAGGGAATTCAATCAGTGAAAACAAATGAGCAGATTTTCAAATGAGTTGCTGAACCATGAATCATCAATAGAGCGTTAGGAGGATTGTGAGAAACTGAAAGATTTTTTTTTTTCAATGTAGAGGACAATAATTGTTGTTGCTCATGGATCTCTTTGCTTTTTCTCTATCCAGTGATAAAGAAAATTAGGAGCCAAAGTTCAGACTCAAAATCCTATGTTATGTGTGTGTGCACTGATATAAGAACAGCTCTCATTTAATTATATTATTTTCTTATAGTTACTCGGTGAGGGAATATCATTTATTCTAAGGTAAAGTAAGGCATTCACAGGCTCAACTTTAAACCCTGTTTATGTGTGAAATTGATAGCTCCATTTCTGTTATCAAGTCACTAGTCCAGCACTTTAAAGTCATGGTCTGCAAAATAAAATTGTCTTCCTTTTGAATGTCAACCCCTAAAACCAAATATTCCCATTTATTAAAATAAAAATGTAAATTTATAAATTATCATCCTATTTTTATGTAAAAGCATTCTGGAAAGTACCACATACCATTGTCACATGGCAAACAGCCCTCCCCATCATTGGCTGTTGCTAGGCTACCAGGAAATGGAATGGACCATTGCCAATGATGAATTAACTGATGAGCCAGGATGACAGTAATCTTTGTCACTGGATGCAGTAGCTGTCTGAGCCCTGTCATTTTCTGCATTTCATGTTAAACAGATATACCTAGATTGTAAAACAATACAAAGAAGAATCTGAAAGGAAGAAGTAAACTTTGACAATCAGAGGGCAGTAGCTTTTTATCTACACATAGGAGGCTTATTGCCTTCACTGAAGCATGCAATCCAACACTCATTAGCTTTTATTTTTTAAATTAAAACCTATGAGCAAATGAAACTTTGTTTTACATCAATAAAGCAGATTCAAAGGGATACCTACTGAGAAGCACTCTGTCATCTGTGCCTACAGAAAGCCAGAACCTCCAGCTGAACTGTGAAAAATTCACAAAATAATCAGGACGTCTGGTCTGGGATGTGATGTGTATATGTAAGGGTATCCTTATTTGGGGGGTTGTACAGACAACAATAATGGGCCAAATCTGGGGGTTTGGGCTTTGTAGACTTTACAGGCATAAATAACCAGCACTTGAAATACCCAGTGAATAGCATCACACCTACACAGGACACAAGATTTTTCCATATGAACAAACTAATTCAATCAAATTGATTTTCCTCCTGAATTTATCTAAAAACATATCGAAGGGGTCAGTGGTTTTGTTCCAGTGGCAGATTCAAACTTAGACCAGGCATGAAATCTCACAAGGCTGAGGACAGAGACTTGGAAGTTCTGAGCAGTGAATTTCAAGGGAAGACAGAAGTAAAGTGAATGAACACTCAGAGGTGTGAGCACACATCAGAGCAGAAATCCACTGGAATGAAAGAGGGGAAAAGGAATCTGTGGACCCAACACAGACATGGGGGTGTACAGGAAGTTAACACGATGAGACACCACCAGCCAGGAAATTGTACTGCAAATAACATGGCTAGACTCCAAATCAGTAAGACCAGTTTCCACAAGTCAAACAAGAAAGGCTGACTAACCATAATTTTAAGAAATCAGAGGAAACAATAAAGGGGGAAGATCCAGCCACAGCACTTTTAGATGCTGGGAGCATTTAATGATAAAGGGCATAAGGAGGAAAGGGTATGGGGAGAGACAACATCAGGTGGAGGCAATTAAAAGTTAAAAAGGATGTCTTGCCCAACCATCTCTGAATCTAGTTTTATCCCAAATCGTCCTGGACCCAAAGCTCAACAATCTGGGTTGACATTTGTACTAATAACACATCCGTCCCCTCTAAAAATTTCAGGAATGGCACACTCGTTAGGTATCCTCCTCCCTGACTATGCAGCAGCTTACTCATTATGAATTAGATTAATTCTCTTGGATACAAAAAGTGGATGTAAGCATGAGTGTGTGTGTGTGTGTGTGTGTGTGGTTTTAGGACAAAGGATCTGCCAATGAGACAGAAACTCTGGGGTCTTGTTAGTCCCTGCATTAGTGAAAAGATGAATGGCAGGGGGTTCTTTGGACCTAATACTTCATAACACTCAGGACCTGTTCTGCTCTTTTTTAACACGTGGGTTTTTGAAATGATAGATCATAACTATAGGCCCAATGCGTGTGGATGTGGATTGTATGCACTTAATATTTCAGGAGAAGTGTATGCAACCTAATCCAATCACTCTGAAAAATGTGGAAAGTGGAAATGCATAAAGAAAGCTGCTGGCATATAAGAGAATAAAGAAGAAATATTGATGAAGCTTTGTATGGATTAGGCAAAATATATTCATGTAGCATTTGAATATATATGTATATGTGTGTATATTTTCTGATCTATGTATGTTTATATATATTTAATACACATGTATACATATATATACTAGATAATCAATGTATTAAAACAAATAAATCAAATCAGAAGAATAGCTGCCTATCTTCCAGTATGAGTTTTTGTCATCTCCTTTGTAAAGATCTAGAGAATTATGGAAGATTTTTAATGGGACCACAACCAATACTTCAAAAGTATTAGTAAATATTGGAGAGGTAGCCTTATTAGTGGATAAGTGTTGGCTCTGGAGCCAGAACAGGTACACAGGTATGAGTCACAGCTCTGCCCCTATTACCTCTTAGTCTCAAGCAAGTTACTTAACCTCTTCTTGCTTGTTTCTTCATCTATAAAATGCAGGAAGGGAAAAGAACAACAATGGTGCTTATTATTGGACGCCCTGATATTTATTTTTGAATGAGTTAGAATAGTGCCTGGCACATAATAAGCATTATAGAAGTTAAATAAATAAATACACATATACATAGTATTTACCCAGGAAATACTATCAAGGGAAGTTTTGAAATTTTCTTTCCCCCCGAAGCAAAACAATTCATCTTGATGGTTTGATATTAGCAAACCCTTGAACCGCAACCCATCATATCGTGGATGTGGGTTAATGTTGCATTCTTTGTCTTGGTAACGTTGTCTTATGGACCTAGAGCGGGATGGTGGCACCCCATGAGTCAGTTTTCCTGACACCAGGATGCTCTCCAACCACCTGTCTCCTGGGACAAATTGCTAGTCACCTGATCTACCCTAGGTTGTCATCCTCATCTTTCCCACACCACTTCATGGCTTAGCATAAAAATTTTGTCAATAAGAAATGGTGGATACAATACTGGATGGATGATAGAAAAAAAGAGAGGGGGAGGGAAAAAAAAAAAAACAGGTCAAAAGACAGAAATCTATTCAGCCACCTGGCCATAAAATAGCTGAGACTTGAGACAATGAGAGTGGGACACAGAATGACTATTATGAACAACAAAGCAAAAGGTATGTCCTCCTGGACTGACTGTCCCAGTGGATGTCCAACAACAACATTCATTCCTTCAGCAGCGTTTATTGATCACCTAAGAAAACCTCTAATTATGGTCAAATATTTAAAATTCCCTGCCCCTTTCGAGCTAACACCCCATAGGGGAAAAAGCTAAATAATAAGTAACCTAAATAAGTAAAATATACAGTGTGTTCAATGATAACAAGAACTAAGGGGGCATAGGCAAGAGGGTTAGGAAGTGGGTGGGCGCACACAGAGGGTTCATACTGGGTGGGCATTCACCTGCCATAATTTGGCAGCGCACAGCAGCGGGGAAGGGGCTTATGCTTAGAGCACTTACCTGATCGCTTTCTGGTTACGCTGTTAGTTTTTACCCAAATGCTCCTCTCATTAAAACTTCTCCCCCATGACAGAATCCTGCCCTGACTTCTCCCAGCCCCAGACCCACTGTCCTTCTTTGCAGAAGGCCCAGAGTCTTCTGATTCTTGATTCCTCCCTGCAGAATCTGCTCCTCACACTCTCTAGTGGGGATAACTCAAAGTACGCAGCATCGTGGGAAACTGAGGCCAAGTTTATCTTCTCACATCCCAAAGAACCTTGCCCCTCATTCTTTCATGGTGCCAATTCTCTGATAACCTGCTTCTTGTCCTCTGTGGGGCCCCTTTAGCAGAGAAAGAAGCCATTAAAAGCAGACGAGCACTTCCCAACAGGAAAGCAGTGTGCCCCCTCTCTCTCACTCCCCTTCTTCAAAGGATCATAAGCAAGCTACCTGGCACTCTTTTGTCCTTCTCTTAGATTCTTGTAAGACTTTATTTTTTAAGGCAGGTTTAGGTTCACTATAACGTTAAGTGGAAGGTGCCAAAAGTTCCCATACACCCCTGCCCTCACACATGCACAACCTCCCTCAGTATCAACATCCCCCCCTCCCCCAGAGGGGTACCCGTGTTACGACTGAGGAGCCTCCACTGACACATCATAATCACCCAGCGCCTGCAGCTGACATTAGGGCTCACTGTTGGTGTTATGCATCACAGGCTTGGAGAAACGTATAATGATATTTATCCATCATTACAGCATCATACCAAGTAGTTTCACTGTCCCCCAAATCCTCTTACTCCTCCTGTTCATCCCTCCCTGCCCCAGTTCCTCCCAGATGTTTCTTGTCTTCTAGATCTTATAGCCCCCCTCTTTCTCTCCTTATCTTCAAAACCCCACACGATTAGATGGCTTTGGAAGCATCATTAGGTTTGAGATCTGAGGAAGAGAATTTAGGTGACTGGAAGGGAATGACCACAAGGTGCGGGAACCTCAGTCATGCCTTTTAAAAGTTAATGTTACGGGGAGAGAAACAAGATGGCAGTGTAGGTAACAGTTGCACCCACCGCCTCCAGCAACAACATCAAAATCACAACTAAAATACAAAACCACCATCACTCAGAACCTCCTGAAATATGGCTGCACAGAAGCCCCACAACCAGGAAACTGAAGAAGCACTGAGACCTGGAGGAGGGGCTGAGACGCAGGCGGATCGGGGCTGAATCCTGGAGATGCTGCCACGGACCCACACCCGGTGCAGCAGTTTAAAACCCAGAGGGACATCTCGGCAGTGGAGGTTTCCCAGATGAGCAAGGGGTCCCAGCCCCACAGCAGGCCCCCAGTCCAGGGCTCCAGGGCTGGGAAGAGAAGTCCGCACACCTTTGGGCTGTGAAAAACAGCAGGGACTGTTGCTGAGAGTCGAGGAGGCTGCAGGAGCCCCAGGCAGCTCCTCTTAAAGGGCCCACACATGGACTCAGATGGTCTCTCTCTGAGCCCCACCGCCAGGCAGCAGCTTGAAAGGACCTGGGACACTTGGGGAGGAACTAACCTGCCTAAAATCAGAGCGAGAGATGGAGGGGCAGCTTCCTCCCAGACAGAAGAGCTGGCAGAGGCCATTGCCCCTTTGGCGAGCCCTCCCCCACAGAGCTGGCACGCAGGCACCATATTTGAATTGCCAGCACCTGACTTACACCTTTGGCCCCACCCCGGTGAATCCTGGAGGCCCCGCTTCTCCCCACCTGCAAGCTCATCCAAGCCATTTCCAGTGCAAGTGGCCTCTATAGCCTCATGCTTAAGACTTTCCTAAAATCTCTCAAACAAGCAGCAGCATGCCCCATACAACTTGATAAGTGGCTCCAGGCCTGATACTAGTGGCAGCCTGCATTGGTTCATAGCTTAGCCTCTCCTGGGCACCTCCAAGCCCAGCACAAGTAGCAGCCAACCTCAGTTTGCTGTGTGGCTCATGCTGGGTGGCCCTGGGCAAGGCACTGGCACAGGCTGACTTTGCACCTCCCAGGAGGCCCCAGAGACAGTGCACCTGGTGGTCAAACTTGACCACACAGATTACAACCCTACCACACCCACAAGTGACACACTCAAGGGGTGCACTTGGTGAACACCAAGGTTCCATTGAAGTAAATCCTGCTCCATAGGGATGTCTTCAGCACAGCAGCTCTTTGGCTGTAGTTGCAGCTGGTCCTCACAGCCAATTGGCCTGGGGTTAATTCCTCCCAGTGATGCCAACAGCAGCCAAGGCTCAACTACAACAGAACAGAGCACACAATTCACACAGGGGAGCACCTAGAAGCCCAGCCGAGGTAACTGGGGAGGCTGAGCCACTGGACCCTACAGGACACATACTACACAAAGCTACTCTACAAATTCCAAGAGACGAAGCAGCTCTACATAATATATAGAAACAAACACCTGGAAGCAGCCAAAATGTGGAGGCAAAAAAACATGTCACAAAGGAAAGAACAGAAGAAATCTCCAGAGAAGGAACTAAATGAAATAGAGCCAAGCAACCTAACAGATACAGAGTTCAGAATTTTGGTTGTAAGGATGTTCAAGGATATTAGTAAGGCTATTACGAAAACCTAATAAAGTACCTATCAGAAAGGAAGGCTACACGAACTGAAATGAGCAATGATTTGCAGGGAATCAACAGTAGAGTAGAGGACACTGAGAATCAAATCAGCAATTTGGAACATGAGGAGAAAAACATGCAACCAGAAGAGCAAAAAGAAAAAAAGAATCCAGATATATGAAGATAGTATAAGGAGCCTCTGGGACAACTTTAAGCAGCCTAATATTCATATTATTGGGATGCCAGAAGGAGAAGAAAAAGAGCAAGAAATTGGAAACCTATTAAAAAAGTAATTACAGAAAACTTCCCCTACTTAGGGAAAGAAATAGACTTACAAGTCAAGGAAGCACAGAGAGTCCCAAACAAGAGGAGCCCAAAGAGGCGCACACCAGGACTCATCATAATTAAAATGTCAAGGGTTAAAAACAAAGAGAGAATCTTAAAAGCAGCAAGAGAAAAGCACTTAGTTACCTACAAGGAAGCACCCATATGACTATCAGCTGATTTTTCAACAAAAACCTTGCAGGCCAAAAGGGAGTGGCAAGAAATATTCAAAGTGATGAAAAACAAGAGCCTACAACCAAGATTACTCTACCCGGCATGGCTATCATTTAGAATTGAAGGTCAGATAAAGAGCTTCTCAGACAAGGAAAAGCTAAAGGAGTTCATCACCATCAGACCAGTACTACATGAAATGTTGAAGGGTCTTCTTTAAGAACAAGCTAATGAACAAAAGAAACCTGACAAATGAAATAGATCCAGAGACACTGACACATGCAACAGACGATTATATTTCAGAGGGAAGAGGGAAGGGAGTGGAGGGTGGGAAGAGATTAACCAAAGAAGTTATATGCATATATGCATAACCCATGGACACAGACAATAATGGGGTGAAGGCCTGGGGAGGGGGTGGGAGTGAGGTGGAAGGGGTCAACTGGGAGGGGAAATGGGACACCTGTAATACTTTCAATAAAGATAAATTTAAAAAAAAAAGAGTTAATGTTACAATTAAATGAATGGCTTTGTGTTCCAAAAGCAATATAATAAAGTGGTTATGAACACAAAGTTTGGACTCACACTGGGTTCAAGTCCTAACCTACTCCTTTCATGCTCTGTGACTCCGGGCAAGTTACTTAACTTCTCTGAACCTCAGTTTCTTCATCTATAAAACTGGGATAATGAAAATACCTAGCTTGAAAGATGGTCCAAGTGAAGCATTTAAAACAGTGTCTAGTAAATTGCTTACTATTATTTTTATTGTTGTTTACATGGTCCAGAAAGGGCAGAAACTTAGGGCTATTGGTCTCTTTTGCCCATGCACAGCAAGACTTTAAAAAAAAAAAGCCAGTGGCTTTTTCAAGTGATTCTGTTGTTGCATGATTATTTTCAAGCTTAGATTCATTAGATTTTTATATTTTCCCTGCTGGAGCAATTTGATAGTATGCATGGATGAGATCTTTTGGCATCACCCAAGGTCAGGTCCCTGGGAGAGGCTAAGGACTGAAGCTGTAGATACAAAATTTAATGCTCTTAAACAGTTTTCAGAAAATGGAGGAAACACAAAGGTGTTTTGTGCTAGAACACTCCTTTTAGTAGAACTAGAACACGGTACTTTGGGCATGTCTGTCTCCAACTGGACCAAAATCAGCCTTTCAAAAACCCTCAGCCATGTACTTCAGGGCCAGCAAACTATGTAAAAAGCACTTATTGAAACAGAAAATGTGCAAATAGAATATTAAATATGATTAAATATCATATTTCTTACCTAATAGGCATAATGGTCATCTCATGATGGATGGCATAACAATTCTGCTTAGAATCTTAGAATGACAGAAAGGAACTTGATGCCTCAGCCTGTTCAAATAGAGGGGCTTTCATCTCACAGAGTGAACTGGCTGCCTAGGTACAACTCAAGCCTGGAGAAAAGCAATTGAACTGAGTGAAGTTATACACAGCTGGACCATGATGGTGCTTCCAAGGGAAGGAGGGAGATCCCAGGCACCTAGAGGAGGTGCCCTCCAATCAAACTTTCCCCAAGAATTGAATGTAATTTAACCTTTCCTCAGCAAATCAGAGAAACCTACTCAGGATTATTAGAAACCCCTATTATGATCTATAAACATCCTAATAGAAATATCTGAATAGCTATATCTGAGTTTCTCAGGGGTCTTTGGGACTTTCAGGGCTGTGTACACAAAACTGGCAATACCTGATGGTGGCTGTGTCTGCATATCAAAACCACACAGGTTAGAGTGGAGAATGGTAGCTCTCCAGTGTATTCTAGGGTTGTAGGAATAGGAGTGAGGGAGAATATTTGACTGAATTCAACTTGCTCTTTCCCTGGATTCCAACAAATGTGTTTGTACATGGAAATAGAAATGAAACATTACAACACTTCCTGAATTTAGTCCAGAAAGAATGAAGATTCTTGAACTCAGATCTGAGACTAAGTCCTCTGCAGAAGCTCCTCTACCTAAAAACTTGCAGGGCACAGTTTTCTGCATGAGGATTTTGTTTCTCTCTCTTATGTACAGTCACTTAAAAATCCATCACTTTACGTAGTTAAATCCACCTTTTTTCCTTCGGACAATCCTTACTACACTTGATTCTAGAGAGACAAACCTCTACCTCTATTCCACTTCTTAGGAGACCTTCTCAGTGTCCTAAGAAGCAGCCCAGCATGCCTGACCCCTCCTCTCCAGTGACCCTCCCCATCACAACTGTTTAGTGGACATGTGACCCCAGCTGGAGCTGATGCTTTCAGGAATTTGAAATAGGGACACTAGAATCTGCATCACTTTGATGTAGGAAAGGATGAGCTGAAGGGTCGTGTAGATTTGCAGGCTAAGGCCACCCTTTGAAGGCAGCCATGATGGGCCATGTGTAAGCAGATGTACACAGAAAAACCAGTCATCAGAGGTGAGCACAGAGCACAGAAACAAAGAGAAGCACAGAGGAGGGATGACAGGAAGGAGTGAGTAGAAGTCTTCTGCTCCCTTTTCTGTGAGGCAAAGCTATATCAGTGCATATGCGTTTCATGAGATGCCCATCAAGCCTTTTAAAAACACTTTTTAAAAAACTCATTCAAATATATTTTCTTCCTAGTACCAGATAATTTCTAAAACAAGTGGTAAGTAGTATGTAGACGCACCATGGCATAAACTCTTCAGTATGATCTTGATGTTCAAAGGGCTGCCCACTATCATATAAGAATTTCATTGCATTGATGTTAGGCAAATGTAAACGATACAGGAGTTCAGATGATGAAGGACTTGCACTATTGAGAAAATTAAATGGCTGTCTGTGAGCTAAGCATTGAACAGCTCCAAAGAAGGGGCTATTCTCCTCCCAATCCTGTTTCATGAGAAGTTAGCAAGTATATCAATGCATTTAGCTACCACAGCGATGAGCACTATGTGAACCCAGAGAGGGAGATAAAAATCAGCAAGGATGATGAATGTTAACTGCCTTCTTCATTTGTAGAACAATTGGCTTTAGAGAACAAAGTTAAGCATCCCCTGGTCTCTAGAGACAACCCCTCTGGATTGGGGCTTAAAAAACATTACAAAGGCCTTTACTTAGAAGAAAGATGAGGCAAGCATGCTATTGCTCATCATATAGGATCTTCCTCTAATTTACTAACCATCCCATCAAAAAACAGATGAATATTCTGACGTGTGTGGGTATAATTAATGGATAAGTGTGTATGAATATCCATAAGAGAAGAGGATATGGATTTAATTGTCAACCTTCATTGAACAAACATTTAGGATATGGGAGATCTGCTTTGAGCTCTGCCACTTTATTAGCCATATGATGATTTGTGCGAGTCTTAGATTTCACAGCATGAAAAGAGATAATAATAGCAACTTGGTTAGGTTGGTGTGAGATTTAAATGGCACACTATCTGTAAAGCATAGTACATAGTAGGTATTCAAAAATATGCAATAAAATCGTACTCCACACCAACGACTTTCACAGATTAATCATTAATAAAACCCTAAATGTAATCACTTTAACATAATACTCCATATTAGATGGAACCATCTTAAAAGAATTCCTTCCTGTGCTATTGTTTCATTCCGGTATAGTTATTGATATCTCCATACAGTTCTATATAAACCTAGAATATCTTAAACAAGTGGTAGTAGAACATAAGAAAGTCTAGGCTTAGCGACTTCCATGTTTTTACTATTATGTGGTTGACTAGAAACAGTAACCTGGCCTATTGCAAAGTTCATATGATTTGGAAAATTAAAAGAGTTCTTATTAAATGAACTGTCTTGTCCTAATAGATGATAACTAAACTGATACTTAATAAACTTTCCTAATCCCCTTTCTACTTCAGGTCACACCAAAACAGTGTTCCCCAGCCTCCTTAGGTCCCTTGGTTCCAATAAAAAACCACCTTTCTCACCCTCCCAGAGCGTGCAGACATGACTTCAACACTGCTTTCCCTAGTTCACACCTTCCCCACACTCACCACAGGCTGTTTTCTATTTTTTCTCTCACAAAATGACATCAAATCATAAATAATACGGTTGAACCTCCTTGAAAAACCCACCCCGCTATTTTAAAAACCTAGGAAGTGATACTGACGCTATCCTGAATGGAGCAGTAGCTTAGTCACCCTTTCCCGTTAACTCTCCCTTGCTGCGCAGACCAGAGGAGCCCATCCTTCCTCCCCCAGCCCACCCCCAGCCCAGCCTCCCCAGACTGCCGCCGAGATCACTCCCCAAGGATCGGCCTTCAGGAAAAAGGCAACCGAGCTCCCAGGAAGAGGCCTCTCTCTGACAGCAGCCCAGAATGTGAGCGAGAGAGCCCAACAGGGTGTGCCCGTGGAGCAGCGGCTCCAAGGCAAACAGCTTTGCCCGGGCACAGGTCAGGGGAACTTTGATTTGCAGAACAGGTGGGCTACCTGACAGCCAGCAGGCAGCCTTGCTTCTGGCTCCCGCCATCTTACATCAGGATGCTCGCAAATCATTAGCGTCTGCTGGTTACTCAACAGAGGAAAGTTCAAACGCACACGCATGTTTGTCTCCCAGCTTCCCAGGTGGTAGCTATTCCAGCAGCAACCTTTTCACTTTGTGCAGCAAGACGCGTAAACTTCCTGTGGCTAAAGCGGTGTTTTCTAACCGGGTGCCCACGACTAGGCCACAGCCTCGCAAGAGGGGCCAAACCCACGTGCGAACGTCTGTCTGAGGAGCTGCCATTCCCTCTCCTTGCGAGTTTATTATTGAAATGACTGAAATGTACGCAAATGACTGCCTTGGAAGGTGAAATTTGGTGGAAAAAATAAAGATATAATAGAATTCTTTCTGAAATAATTTCCTGGTGCGATGTCTGTCTGGAAAAATGAAGTGAAATTACATGATGTCAAAAAATCATGCTTCAAAATGATTGACAACGTGTGACTGTTTTGCATTGTGAAATGAGGTGGAAAATTTTAATTGCATGATGGGAGGGCATAATATTTATTAGAACCTTGTAACTACAGAGGACTGCAACGAAGAGGACACGATTTTAAATTTGGCGTTAATACGTCAAGTCTAAATCTTAATGAACATGCAGGAGTAAAATCCTTTATCAGAGCCTTTTCTTAGGACGCGTGATTAAGTTTTCAGGTTCTAATAACTAAACGGGAGTCCGCACCCCAACAAAGAAGCTCGCTCGTCTGCATGTGTGTTCAGCTTTGAACCATGTTACCACACAAGGCACGCCTGGCTCAGAGGGAAGACAAGCTGATCCCGGAGCAGGACACACATGAGAAGCAGCCATTGTGCTGGAGACCTAGGATTTGCAAAGAATTCACAGAGTGGGGGCAAGGACTGGAAACTAAACATAGGGGCGAGAAGAAGACACAGAAAGGAAAATAAACAAAACTAGCAAAACAAAAATGGAAAGCCCAGAGTACCTTTTAACGCAACCTTGATGCAAATGACTCTGTTGGGGATGGCAAGTGGCAGCTACATTTGTTGGTCTACTTGTCACCTAGAAGAAAGGCAGATACATACTCAGTAAGTAATAAAAGGGGCTCACCCCTTCTAACAGATGGCTCCCAAACCCTCAATATTTTGATGATAAAGGAAAAGGGGGGTTTGCTTCCCCTTTTTCTCCCACATAGGAGAGAGATGGTGTCAAGGCCAAGGAGGAAGCCGGCTTCCCCAGACCCTACCCTCTCGTCTGACCCTAGCAGACGTCAGTAGCTTTATTGACCAGACTAGAGAGAGTAGCATCACTTCTCATTTCATCCTGTCGCAAACTCCACCACTCAAGGAAATGTTGCCTCTCAGTCTATGATAGCTGTAGCAATTAAAACTCAAAAGAGGACTGTTTTTCTGGGGGACATCTAAAATTGCCAGCATCAAAGTCATTGTTAAGATGATAAGAAAAGAGAAATGTAAAGAAAAGTTCCTGCGCCAAGCGGGAGTCTCTCTCCCTCCCTCCCTCTCTCCCTCCCTCCCTCTCCCTCCCTCTCAGAGGCTGGTGCATCACATGAATACAGCAAAGACATAAATCACTGCGTTGGAAATCCTAGAGGGTCAGTGAATGGGTCTGTAACTAGTGGACCAGAAGAGGTCAGAAATTAAAGTGGTTAGCAATGAGCAATAAGAAATCCGAGCAAGGCTTAAAGAGGATACGGAAATAGATACTTTATGGCCTCTTTTTTGCAGAATTGAAGAGATGTGCTGGGAGTAAAAGCTTTGGCCAAGAAAATAGAAAGTCACCATCTTATGATCATTTCTTCTCCCACAGATCTAGGTTTTGCATTTTCTATTTATCCCAATGTCTCAGGTACCTCAAAGACATACACCTAATAATATGCACACAGATATACTCCTTCTTTTAAAGCATCTTTGCTTTCTTGTATATGATTAGTGGATGAGATCTTTCCACCAGATAAATGTGCTGTATTTTCATATAGCCTCTATGTTTGTTAGCCAAAATAATTTTCTTTTCTGGTAGCAAGAGTAAATATTTCAGTAAATTAATACCTCATTCATAATATAACACAAGACCCAAAATTTTTAAAATGCATCTTTCCCCTCCCAGAGAACAGAGTTTAAATAGTATGAATTCAAAACTCCAGAGGCCTTTGGATTGCAAGCCACCAAAGACTTATCTTCCACCTGCTCATATTGTTCACTGCATTCTGATCAGAGAGGGAATTTTCGTCTCTGAACCAACGGATATAAAGTGCACAAGAACATCACAAAGTAATTATGAGCTTATGACATCATCTTAATATTGCAAGGGAGAGAAAGAAAGACCCGAGAGAAATGTGCGCTCTCCCTTTTGGGAAAGCGTTAATGGATGCTTACAATCTGTTTTCTTTTGTTTGGATGTTACAACCAATAATACACTTTTATGTCTATAAATAAAGACTAAAAGTTGAATAAATCCAACAAACCCCTGAGCCTGCAGCTTGGAATCTTGATTCACATTCAAGGCCAAGATTTATGAGTCACTCACAGAGAATAAGTTGAAGCTGCAAGATTTGGGGGGAAATTATTCCACATGGCGGTTATTTGGGGGAGCGATTATGCATGCACACCTGATTTTGATGTCACCTGTTCCTGCTCATCCCACATGATAAAACATGGCAGTTTTCTCCATTTCCCTTCGCTCGCACAACAGACACGGATGCACACAGCCTCCCACCATTCATTCTTAAATGTGCTTCTTTGTCAGAGGCATCCCTCCCTTCCCTTCAGCCCTGACTGACTTCTGGAGGGTTGTGCGATGATTTATGCAAATGTCTTGATGACTGTAAAGGGAATGGAGGAACACCAACACTAATGACCAGCCGTGGAGAAGAACAGCTTTTTGGGAACATATTTCCCATCCACATAGGATGGGCTTTTCTCTGGTTAGGTATTTAGCCATCCACCCCCGCCCTTCACACACTTACTTTACAAGCTCTGAATTACGGTTGGTGCCACTGGGAAGGACCTGGGTTTTTCCAGCCAGATCTCCTATACAGGAATGTCTTCAGAAAAGCGTGGGCTTTCTTTCCTTTCTGAGGGGCTCCCTGAGTGGTCTAGCTCCCCTTCCATACCTGCCCCACGTGCAGGGGTGGGGCCTCAGCCCCCCCCCCCCCCCCCCCCGGGCAGTTCACTTCAGTGCCTAATTGCCCTTACTGGGAAGAAATTTTTCCTAATGTCTCCTAACCGACATTTTCCCCTTTCCTTAGTTTCAAGCCGTTACTTCTTATTAGACCATCCTCAGCCATTGCAAGCAATCCCCTTCTTCCCTTAAAATTATTATTGCTCAAATATTTGTGGACAGTTAGCATAGGCTTCCATCTCTCCAGCTCCTCTTCCTGAAAGCTTTAAATGTTATGTTCCTTTAACCTTTCTTTATAGGTCATCTCTTCTAATCCTTTTATCTTTTTTGTCACCCTTCTCTGAGTCCTCTCTAATTTACAGTATTGATGTTCCCTCTATAATGAGGTTCCCAAACAGTTTGCCGTGCTCTCCAGAAGTGGCTGCCAGGAGAGGCGTGATTACAGGAACTCCATTTTCCTATAAGCAACACCCTCCGTATAGGCCCTGTGCCTCAGTAGAGCATTTGTCTTTTTCACAGCCGCGCTACATTATCTAAATACACCATCAGGCCCAATCCCTTCTCCCATTTGTCTCTTGAAGACACACTCACCTAACCCTGTGTTTTACTTTCCTTCCTCCCCACCCCAATCTTCCCGAGCCCCCAAGCCGGGATGGTTCACAACCTGAATCCAGAACTCCTCGGTCAATTAAAAGAAAGTTTTAACTTCTTCAGCTATCAAGGCTCTAGTCTGTAATAAACTCGACGCAGGTCATCGTTAGCTATGACCCCTTTATTTACAGCACCATCAGCTTGGGTTTGTTTTTACAGCACGGTTAGAGATTAAGAGCAAAGCTTCTGTCTTTGTCGCATTGGTTTTACGGGGGGTTAGGACCTGCGGTGCCCCACTTCATTTCCTGAGACCCAAGCAATGAGCACAGAATCATTTCTAGTAAGTTCTGACTCTGATTAAAAAACAATCTTTATGAAATAGAAGCTAATAAAATTGCTTTCCTAATTACCCTGAGCTAGTTCATTTCCCAGCAAATATAATAAAATAGAGTTACTTGGCTCCGATTCACAAAATCTGAACCCAAGCTCATTATGAAGGCATTTAGCAGGGAAAAAAGCATATGTGCATAAGATGCTGTCCCATCAAGCAGAAGGCAAGAAACCTTTTGAAGTTGAGACCTTTGAAGTTTGGAGTTATTGCTGCTTTTTTTTTTAAATGCAGGTATTTCTGCTAGGAAAAAAATATACATTGGAATTGTTTATATTAATGGAGCGGAGTACCTACGCTAGTGTAATCTTTGGAGGAGGTTTTCTGTTGAGAACAGCAAATCTTTAGTTTCGAAAAATGTTTAGATCCCCTGCATTGTACTTGCTAATAGGCACGGCTATTATACAAGGCAGCAGGACTTTTACGTAATAGAATCAAGTAACTCATGTCCCAAGGCTATTTCAGCCATGACTTACACCACTCACAAATCTCTTTCATCTATTTAAAGCGTGAGATTCTGATGACTATAAATGTATGAAAATGTTTGGGGATTGTTTTATTTTCCTCTAAATGTCCTATCATTCATTAACCTGGACGTGATTTGCTAATATTTCTAATGCATGCATGAATACTCCACTAACGGGAAGTTTAAAATGCTCCATTCCCAGGAGAAAAAAATACAATTACCAAAATTAAGAGAGACTTTACGAAGAGCATCTCTATTAACTAAAGGGGAGATATGTACATGGCAAAATCAGGTAGGTCAAAGAATAAAATCTCTCCCCTGTTCGGCAATGCAGCACACCCATTTTATGTGATATCGCCAATAGAGTACAGCTCAGGGTGTCTACAACAGTAAAGCAAATACAGTCAGGACTGATTCACCAACAAGCCAGGCCCTCATGGCCAGTAACAGGGAAGCTAAAATCTTCTTTTCTGCTCTTTGGGTATTTGCCTGAAACCAATCTCTTAGAGCTCAGTCTCCTAACTCTGAAATGGGGAAAGAAATTGCCTCTGTCTTCTACCAGGGAGTGCAGCTCTTCTGGGGAAATTTTGTGAAATTCCACCCCCTGGGCAAAAACCATGGCTTTTTGTCAATATGCCCCGGGTGGAAATCTGACATTTCCATAATGATATGACAGATTTCCATCTGGGAAAACTGCCTTCTGTTTTCACAATGAATTTGAAGCAAGAATGAAAAATCTTTCACTTTGTCTATAAAACTATTTAAAAGAGGGGGGAAAAAAATCTGTACTTTTTCCTGTCTTGAAATAATGGAGTGGGTATTAAATGAGAAAAATCTGTAACTATTTTGAGTTCAATCAAATCATCAGCAATACTTTGAGAAGAAGAGAACTACGTGGAGAATAAATCCTTCAGGACAAATTTGTTACTGTTTTTTGATAGTAGCAGATGAAAGGAATAAAGTATATCTATCAAAAAGTGAATGGCATCAACAGTATACAGCTGGAATTCAAGAAAAGATTGACAGAAGGCATCAGGCTATTTTGTGAAACTGGTTCTAATTGATTACGATGGGAGTATTGTCATATGGATTGAAAATTTGCTGAAAGATGATAAACAAAGAATAGCAATGAATGAAAAGCAAAGGGGATGACATTGGGGTTAATGTGAGTTTTGATCTCATTTCTCATTTTTACAAATGCAACACAAGAGGGGCAACCTGGACAAAAATGGAATATGCAAATATACTAAATGAATGGTGTTGCAATTGCCAGGGAGAACTGAAAAAGTGAAATCTCCTTAGAGAGGTGGGAGGTAGAACTGTGGAGGGAGGTTGAACAGGAACATCAGCTGGACCTGGAAAAGCTGAAGCCAAGACATTTTAGGGGGAAACTGGCAAACACACAAAATGAATGAGGAGCTCACTTTTGAAGACTGATCCACTCTCAATCCTGTGAATTGCTTGTTTCGTTTTGTTTGCCAGGGTTGTGAGTGGGTTGCACTCTCCCTGGCCTTCCTCTCCCTGAAGTCGTGAGTCAAAAATCAGGGGATCTAGGGTGGGCTGGGTTGTTGTTTTTTTCTGTGCAAAATTAATTATCCCAGACACTGAGATAAACAGACTATTTTCCTTAATGCCTTAATGCAAACAAACCTTGAATTTTCTTCTCGCTCCCTAAAAAGGCTCTGAGCTGCTGTTGTGGCTTTTTGTTGGCTGTACGATTTGTTGATGTTTGCAGCGGGATCCCGTAGAGTGAGACCAGCCTTGTGAGCCTGGAGCCCACTGGCCAACTGAAAGTAAACACGAAAGAGGAGGGAAGTTTCAGAAGAAATCCAAAGTGGAAAGAGCAGAGGGGGCGATCTGCCGGGGAAAGGCAAGTGCGTCCTGACGACAAGCACCAGGTCGACATGCTGAGAGAAAAACGACGCAGACACAGCGACCGCACGGCATCCGGTTTGCCTGCGCGTCCTAATGAGCACCATGGTCAAATGCCCTGGGTTTGCCATATGCTGTGGCCATATGCATATCTGGTGAACCAGATGCCCTGCTTCCCCCTCCCCCATATCGCACCATTTTTCTCACAGCATAGAGACATGGCTTAAGTGAGAAGCAGGAGGGGGCAGGGGAGAGGCAAAGAGAGCTTGTTATTCCAGAAGGTTGTTGGACAGAAAACATCAGTCTATCTCTCCCCGCTCTAATTCCATTTTCACATCCTTAATGAGCACCTACTAGGTTCAAGGGGAGCTTAAATGAAATCAGGGGTGATAAATCTTTCTTGAGTTCATGAAGGAGAGGTTAGAGACACTCGGTGCACCTGCCACAATCTCTCTCAATGCGCCCTCTAGTCATTCGGTAAAAGGCTCTAATGGGATTTGCCATTTCTAACCTTCCTGAAGCCTCTAAGGATTAACAGAGGACCACATAGGCATGGCAGTTGTCCAGACTGTCCTCTCCACCTGGAGGACTCCTTCTCTACCCCAATCTCTGCCTATTCTTCAGGGCCCACTCATTCATTCATTTATTGGATATTTTTGACTGCCTTCTAAACTGGCACCATTCGAGACCCTGAGAATTCTACAGTGAGCAAAAGTAACACGGTCTCTACCCTCAAAGAGCTTACGGTCTAACGGCATAGATGTTATTCAAATAATAAAATAATGTGTAATTACAACTGAGAGACATGCTATTAAGGAAAAGTGCCAGGAGCTAGAAAAGTGTGAAACAGACACCAGGCCAATCCTGGGGGAGCAAGAATGAATCATCTGGATGGCCTGTCCTGCAAGGAGACCCTTCTGATTCTCCAGTCCAAGATGTATGCATGTTCTCGCTCTTGCTCTCACTCTCACTCCTCTCTCTCAGTCCTATAGCACATCACTGAGCACTTAACAAAGTCCATTTGTGTTCTTTTCTATGTTTAATTTGTTCATTTCCATTATAGACTCAGCAGCGAGGAGGGTCTGCATGCAGGGAGTGCAGTGAGGGGCTCCGTCAGCTCCCGTCAAAGCCTTGGGATTATGGACAATGGCCTCAGAGAAGGATTTCCTACTCAGGAATGCAAGAGAAACCATAGCAGAGCCCCAAAACAAACACAACGAGTCTATTTACAGAAAAGTGCAAGTTGTGTAATACAAGATTGTCCTGTAAAATAATCTGAAGGAAACTAAAATTAAAATAAACAGTCAGGTCACCATTCCACCTTAAATCCCCAACATAATATTTCCATTCTTCAGGTCTTTGAGTTCCTGGTGACATTAAGCCCAGTCCCATTAAGCCCAAGTGAAGACGGGATCCGGGCCCAGGTGTCTTCTATTCCAACACCCATCTTACCAGCAAAGGGCTCCTTAGTGAACAGGATTCGACAGATCAAGCGTGAGCCCTTTCTGTGGCAGATTCTAAAATGAACCCTTTGTATACTTTCTTCGGGTACTTGAAGAACGTGAGAGAGACTGCATTTGATTTTCTGTAAGTGGGTCATTTCTCAATTCCTAATTTAGAAAATTCACTCTTAGTATTTTCCTGTGCTGGATATCTGGCAGGGAGTTGGGTGAGGGGAGTGTCAAAAGAAATATTGTGCCATAAGTTTAAAAACATATTTAAATTATTCTCTTCTATTTTTTAAGGCCTTGCATTATGTATCAGTGTAACTGAATTGGTTCCTGAACACTTTCATTTGGTTTCTTAATTGGACATTTTATAGATCTGGGGGTACATGTTCAATATGTCCAAGGAGAAAAATCTGACTAGCCCATAATATCAAAATAGAACTGGAACCAGGAGAGACTTTCTTACACCTATAACCCTATAACCCTCCTGTTTTACTTTGCTGTATTTGGGGTGGGGGGGAGAAGGGCATATCCAGGGTCTGCACTAGCAAAATAAATTTGAGAACTGAGGCAGCTAGTAAAATAATCCAGTTTTAAAAAATTCAGTGACCTGAATTTTGCAGACTGGATATCTAATAAGCACTCTTACCTGCTAATGGTTCTATTCTCCATGACCCTGTCAGCTTGGGGTTTTCTAAGTCACATTTCTTCAGTCAGGGAATTTAGTTTGGGGATCAGGTTGTTCACAGTATAGCCTTGCACACAGACTAGAAAAAGTGGGAAGAGATGCCGTTCCCTCCATTGATAGAGCCAAGAATCTAATGGCCAATGTGCTACCCAGAGAGGAAGAGTATGTTTCTAACGTGAATCTAGACAAATGACCAGTTGTAATCACACTGCCTCTTGGAGGCAGTCCTGTCCCTAGCATTGTACCAAATGCAACATGTGAGAAAGACCTATCACTTGGAGAAAGTAAATGCATGAGTCAAGGTCCCAGCAGGAAAAAGGGTTTTTTTCAGGTGGTTCAAATGAGAAGACTTTAAAGAAGGGGCTATTGACAGAGGAGTAAGCCTAATTAAGCAAACAATTAAGGAATGAACAAGGAGCAGAGAGGCAGGCAGATACTCGGGTTCCCAGGAGGCCTTAAGACTGATGGAACAAGGGTGGGAAACGATCTCCTGAGACCAGTAAGAGCTGGGCCAAGGGTGAGGGCCATGAAGCAGGACCAGAGATGTGCACTCAAGGAAGTGGGTGAGTGGGCACACCCAACCTTCTTTCTACTCCCCTCCTCTCACCAGTCCATCCCTGAGCCTTCTGTTGGTCAAATCCACCTAGGAACTAGGGCCAGCCTCCTGGGACACAGAGCAGGAATTAAAGATGTAGAATGAATTCAGGGATGGGAGGCCAATGGAGAAAAATGAGCAGAACCGGTAACATTCCTAGATCATAGTCCACTGAACTTTGACGAGGGCTTCAACCTACCTGAAGCATAGGGCAGTATCCCCATATATACTGTCATAGGTCCCCTTAAACCCCTTAATGGTACTATGCATGGCCTCCCAATACCCTTCCCACTCTCCTCCCCATTCCATCCCTCTTTTTAAAAACTAGTATTTGTCAAGGCCCTTCTGATGTTATTGTCTTCTCCAAGTCTTGATTTTTTTTCCTACTCCCATATCCCCTAGCAAAATGTAACACCTGCTGTTAGCAGTTGATAATTATTAAGTCTGTTTTTTTTCATCCAATAAATAAGTATTTATTGAGCCTTATTAGGTAACAGGCACTATACCTCATGCTGAGGATCCAAAAAGGTGTGTAAAAGGACAGTGCTTGCATCCTGGAGCTTTCAATCTAGTAAAGTGAAGAATGGTGAATGGAATAGTCACAAATATGCACATATGCAGTTATAAACTTTGTTAAGTGCTATGAATAAAATGTACACAATGCTGTGAAAATGTATGGCAGACAGACCTGATCTGTAGGTATGGATGACTTTCCTAAAAAGTGATGCCTGAGTTGAGTTGTGAATGCTGAGATGGAATTAACTAGGCAAAAGAAAGGTTGAGGAGGAGATGGAGACTGAGGCTTCCAGTGGAAATGGCATGTGCAAAGGCCCCGAGGCAGGCAGAGTTGTGTTTTCTTGGATGAACTGATGGAAAACCCATGCAATGGGCCCTGGAGGGCCAGGCAGAGCCAGCTGGAGCCTCACTCTAACACATCTATGGCCATATTTGACTAAGTATCTAAAAACTAAAGTACTTTGGCTGAGAATAAACCTGTTATTGCATGTTTCACCATTGAAGTTTTATAAATATTATGAGTGCCCCCCAAATCTTCTTTCCAACAGTCATTAATTTGCTATATTTGGTTAAATAGCCCATCTTCCTGAGGCAGAGAAAATATTCGAGTGGCAGGTCTCTGAGCAATAGACTACTCCATGGGTTCCACTTTTTACCTGATTATTCAAAGAATTAGGAGGCTAAAGGACTGAAGTTGTTGCAAGAACATTTAAGAACTGAATGTTACTGTTTTTCCCTTGTTTAGATTTGCTTTGTTTGTTTGTGGGCTCTTTTGGTTAGTTTGGCTTGGGGTTTGTCTCTGCATTTACCCTGGAACAAGTTTTGTTAGTGAGCAGGGGAGCAAGACATTGGAGACTTTTAAAAAACTACAGGTATATACAAGGGAAGAGGAAAATAGTAAGTGATCCCCCTTGCTCACGGCCTTGTTTTCCTTGAGCTAGGAAGAGCACCGACCAGTTCTCAAACCAAAGCTGTTTATTACCTTGTGCTCCCCCTGCTGGCCCCAGGCTTACAGAACCAAGGTGTTTATAGAGGTGATTCTTTCCAAATTCTACCCACACCTCTCTGCCGCTTCTGGTCCCAGGCCTCCCAGGCCTCCCTATCACAATCTGCAGCTCCAGCACCAGTTTCTTCAGCATTGGAATTCCCCTCTCCCTGAATCCCCAGAGCATGGGTTGTCTTTACCACTACATGCAGCACTTAATTGCAAATTCTCTTACTTTGTGCTCTATCTCTCTTTTTATCAATATATTCTCTTTGACCAGTCCATAGGTTTTTTCCAGGTCGGTGACCATGACTCTGATTTCTTTCGAACCCCAGAGCACCCAGCTCGAAACAGAGCAAACTGTGGTGGATTAACCATCAGAAAGAGTGATTTGGTGAGCGTGAAAGCAATGAGCAATTGAGAATAAAAAATATGGCCATGTCCAACCTCTTTTAGAAGAAGATATCACAGATAACATACTGCACAATACTCTGTGTCAGCAGGTGTTCAATTAATATCTGCTAGCTAATATTTTTTCCCTTCTCCCTCTCTGCTACTTCTTTCCTATTGCTAATGAAGACACCCAAAATTGTGATCAAGGGCCTATATATAAACACAGCACACACACTCCCCTCTAAACTCTTTTCTCTTTAAAAGGTCATAGTCTGGCCGTGGTGTGGCTCAGTTAGTTGGGCATCATCCTGTGCACTGAAGGGTTGCTGGTGTGATCCCTGGTCAGGACACATGCCTGGGTTGTGGGTCCGATACCTGGTGGGGGGTGTCAGGAGTCAGCTGATCAATGTTTTGCTCTTGCATAGATGTTTCTCTCTCTCCCTCTCCCTTCCTTTCTCTCTCAAAAAAAAAAATCAGTAAAAAATATTTTAAAAATCAAATTCAAAGCCCCTTTTAGATACAGTGACCATTCCATATCCAGGAGATCACAGGGCTGTGCAGCCCCCAAGGCCAGTCGGGTGAAGTGGTCTCCCATTTACCTGGGGTTGAGCGCCTTCAGACTTTCTGTTCTAATCCCAACACCTCACGTTATGATTTCTTTTTTGCTGATACAAGCTCTGGAGGTGTCCCTACGGAGACATAAAAAGGCTTCTGGTTTCTACTTAATAAGGAAACGTGAAAATATACAAGACCTTAAATACATGGCCTCTGAGAGAATTTTCCCATGGGCCATATCCAGGTGTAAGAAATAATTAGGAAGGGCACAACCATACCTGAATTAAATTTGATATTATGTTTACATGCCTGCAAAACACTGTGACCGATCCTGTTTAATTTTTAAAATTTTACCTTTCTATTGTTTTTTTTCTTTTTTCCTATATAATTATAATGCAATTGTTTTTGTGCTCTAGACTTTCCTAGGTTTGACCACATTATCATTATTATTATTGTTCTTATTATTGCTTGATCTCCAAAATAACCTTGGATAGTAGGCATGGGATAAGCCAAGGTCACATGGCTAGTTAATGGCACCTCTAAAACTAGAATATAAATAGCCCTTTTTACCCAACTGCCTATCTTAATGAAGATCTCTAATACCAGAATTATGAATTACAAAGTATGAGAGAGCTGAGTCAGGGAGAGAAAGTATCCAAGCTTTTTGAGGGCCAACCATACCTTGCTAGTCCCCAAATCATAAGTCCCCCATTGAGAATTCATTTCCAACTGGAATGCTTCTATCCATGTGGCCTGGATAATGGTACTTTCTGTTTATCTGACTTCCCACAAGAACTGAATAAGTAAGGGGATGCTTATAAAGTACTTGGAGATCCCCAAGTCCTAAGTGTTATGCTGATGATGTCAGCATCCATTGCAAAGCAGACTGTTTTATATCAAGCAATTATAAATACCGGTGGCATCTGTGATGTCTAACTAGAGCAATTTACAGGTTCTATTCTTATCTTTGATTTTGACTTGTTTCTGGGCCAATAACAGATTCCTACCCTTACCTTAATGCACTTTTTATAGTTTAATTTCCTTTCTGTGGTGCTGTTTGAGGTTGGAATTTTTTTAAAACAGTATGATGCAATCGAAATAGGGTTTCCCCTAAAGAAATCAAATGTATCACAGAGGGGCCCAGTCTGAAAACTCTGCCCCATAACCTGTGGTCATTCCATGGAGAATCACATCCTTCCTTTGCTACTCTTTGTTTCTACCTGGATGATTTGTTTGTCTCAGGCTTACAGTGTTGTAGCATTGGATTAAATGAACAATGCCTCCTGAAAGTACACAGAATTTATTGGTATCACCCACAAAAGCTTTATGGGTGAGATTCTTCTTTCAGCCCCTATTTAGTCCTTCCTGGTAATATCTCCACTTCCTTCCAGGTTAGGGGCCCCCAGATACGAACACAGAGATATGCCTGTCTAAGGAAACCGGTTCACTGCAGATCAGGCCAGCCCACAATACTTATGAGGCAGGCGTAGTGCCTGCTTCCCTATGGCCCCTTTGCTGAGGCCAAGCATTTGACATTCCCAGGAAGAACATCGTTGTAAGGACCCCCAGGAAGCAAGAGCCCTGCGCTGAGATTAAGGCACGTACTTATATGGGAGTGGGGAGCGGATGTGTAGTTCATCCCTTGCCCACGCATTTTCCCCAGAAGAGAACAAGACTTGAAAGACATGGTGGGGCTGAAGACTGGAGCAGAGAGAGTGCCAGGGGAAGGTGATCAGAAGGAGGAAGGAGAAAGGTCCAGAGGAAAGAGGACCACACTAGGTGCCGCCTCTTCCTATTACTCACTTGACCTTGGGAAAACTGCTTCCTCTCCATAGGCCTCATATCTGTTTCTTCTGATAAGTGAGAAATACACTAGAACCCCCTTCATAGCCTTTTTGGGGGCATCAAGTGATTAACATACAGGAAGCACTCAGTAGAGAATCTGAGGTTTGGTGGAGTGTCCATGCAGGCTTTGGCAGCGATAACAACACTCCTGCAGACAGCCTCAGGACCCCAGTCACCCTGGGGGGCGCAGTGGAGAAGTTCAAAATAGAGAGGCAAGAGCATGCCAGGGACAGGCTCTGCGTCCATGACATTGCCCAGCGTGGTCTCTGGGGGAGACGCATATCTCAGTGATGAATTAATGAGTTAATGAGATCAGACATGCTGTACATACACTGTGCTCATTTTTCCTTCAAAGTTTTCATAAATGGTCCAAGGCTTGAAGAAGAAAGTTTTCTAATATCATTGGCAGTACATGTCTTCCATGCCATACAATTAGTTGTTTAAAGGGGAAGAAAGAGCTGTAAGACAATAAGGTGACTCATGAACTGACAAGAGAGAAGTTCATGTTCTTTTCTTTGAGTAAAATTCCTGCATTTATTGAACCATTTTAAGAGACCCTTTCTCTGGGAGCAAAATGTCTTGGCTCTGGAGTTGGAGAGAGGGAGAGAGTGTGGGGAGAGGGGAGAGTTCCTTTGAGTTAAGATTATTTACAGAACAAAGCTATGTTTAATTGCTCTAATTATTTTTGAATAAAGATCCTTACATATTTTTTCAGGGACTCAGGGATGGTTACAGATATTACAAAGAATTTTCTGCATATGTGCAGGTTTCAGAAGGAGCAAAAATTCACAAGGTGCAATGCCCTTTCTCTTGTCCTTCATCTTCATTTTAAAAATCTCCCAGGTAGAAGACACAATAAATTGTATCTATTCTACAGAAGGGGACATTCTATTGTAACTTTTTTTTGTTTTTATTAGAGTCAAATAGCACTACTATACTCTAAAATTTTGCAACAGGTTTCCGGTACTCAATCTAATGATCTCAGTATATTAATTAGTTTTCAAGACCCCCAAGCCATAAAAATCTAGTTGTTCAAGGTCACAGTTTGACTTATTTACAATTGACAAATAACTTGGCAAACTCTGCACTAAGCCACTCCATACAATAGAAAATATATTGTCATTCAAGTTAACAAAAGAATCTTTCTTTGCCATCTCACTACAATGGCCCTGCAAATGAACATCGCCTGAATAAAATCCTAACCACATTTTCACTCTCATTAACCACAGTAGGGTATCACACAATTTGCCTGGCTCCTGCTTAGACCACTGTGCACCATTTTAGTAGCAGCAGTTTGATGGGTTTTATGGCAGGTGATATATGGAGTGGGAGTTTCGGGAGTCGTAAACAGAAGGCACCGTGTATCACAATGTGGTTTAGGGATATAATGACTGTGTTGTAAAGCAAGGGATGACAATACTGCACTAGGCTTGGGGTACTGAACCAATAGACCAAGCAGCTCAACATAATTCAAGTAAGAGTGAAAAAACCCTAGGAAGGGTATGTGTGAGTGTGTGAATATGAGTGTGAGTGTGTGCGTGCGTGTGTGTGTGTGTGTAGGCAGCCTTCTAACTTTCATTAATTACTTTGGATGAACTTGAATAAGAACTGCTAAAACTAAAGTAAATCTGTGTCTCCCTGAAAAACCAGAGCATTTCTCTTTCCTTCTAGCACAATCTTTTTCTGCCTTCTCTGGCCAACCCTGACCCATTTTCACTGTCAGAATAATTAAGTAAACAGCTAGGCCTGGTACAAGGAAAGGAGCAGCTGAAGATTGATGCAGAGAAAACGAACCCCCAAATAAGCTCTCTCTCCTTTCCAGGAGAACTCATCCCCTATGGCAGGGGGTCAAATTCAGTCTGACTTAATAGGTACCCCTCCAGTCCAGAAAACAGGTAGATTTTGCAGGGTTTAACGAGTCTCAGGATTCCTTCTGTTAACATAACATCCCTGAGTGTCCAAGGCCCCAGCCCCCCATGACTAGTCATCTTCAGTCACTTTGCCCCAGAAGACTGAGTCCAATATTCTCCAAACAAAAAATGACATGTGGCCTCTTTCAGAGAAAACTATGTTGGACCGACAAATGAGAACTTGTGGCTACTAACTTGCTGTGTGACTTTGGCCAACTCACAAAACCTCTCTGAATCTTCATTTCCTTTCGGCACACCATCCTATCTTACTGACCTCCTAGAGGGGTCACGCCAGGTAGAGGTTTGAAATTCTATAGTAGTATGCCAATATCTTTAGCATCTTCACTGTCAACACCATCTTTATCACAGCAGCAAAATGTAATGAACTATTAGTGTGTGTTTTGTTTTCATTATATTTTCCTTTCCTTGGTTTCCAAAGAGAGCCAGGTTCTTTGTGTTCTCTTACTTTAGCAGAAGATTATAAAAACTGCCTACCTGGCCTTGCCTCCCCCCAAACAAGTTTGAGCTCCATGAGACATAAGAAAAAAAATGCTTTTGAGTTGGGGGATTTCCCAAGACTAAGAAGAGACCAGAGGAGAGTAAGACTCCTGGCTCTTTTGCAGTACCCTGGGGAAGTGACAGGACCTCTGGTGGAAAGGTGGCATCATGCATCCCAGGAGGCTGACCCTCGACAAAAGGACTCCCAGCCTTGGCAAAAATGCGTTGCTAAGGAAGCACTGCATTCGCCAGACCTTAAGGAACCAAAGTGGGTTAGGGGCTGAACAACACCCAGGGTGGAGTGATACCAGAGGGGTCTCAAGAACCCCCTACTCTCCACCACAATGAGTAAGACTGAATTTCTCACCTGAGTTAGGTCAGATATAATGCTGTTTACATAAAACAATGTCGCACACCTGTCTTTGTGGTCTCAAGTTCAGATCTACTCCCATATCATCATGGATAGTTTATGGGGATGGGAAGTCGACCTCGTCCACTGTTTAAATTATACAGTGCAAGTGTGCAGTGATAGCCCCATCCCTGTTTATTTCACATTTGCAGATGACTCCTTCAAAGATATGACACATTTGAGCACACACAAAAAGATCCCTTTCCCCCCCCCCCCCACAAATCCACAAAGGAAAAATAAAAACAAAAGCTAGTTCCCAGCTTTCCGAGGGGACTTCTAGGAGGGGGGCCCCTTCCCTTGGAATGTTGAAGTTCCAATGCACTTTTAAAAATCTCTATGGCATCGCCTCCTATATAACCGCCCTTCCTATTTGCAGGACTAGAAGGGAGACGCATCCCTCTGCACCTCAACACACCCCCTGTGTCCTGATATCAAACCCCAGCCAGCACGTGGCCTTGGTCTATGTGAAACTGCTGAGGCTGTCACTTCATTTCCTCCTTCCTTCTTAACAAGGAAATGACTGACCCACATGTACCACGTACCTATTTATCAACAGATCATAAGCCCAGTCTTCTGAGATCTTGTGACAGGTCCCATTAGCTGTGAGCTACCCAATAATGTGTATAATCAGTTGTTAATGGCACTATGCTATTCCGTGATAACTGGGCCATTAGTGAGTGTCAGTGCAGTCCCCCACCTGACTTCTATCTGCAGCGGAGAACTGCACGTTTCCATTCCCGAGGCTCCCCGACAGGTGAGGGGTGGGGCGTGTGCCTCACTAAATTACCCATGCTGGTCACCTTGTGTCCCTTACAGTCTGTATTTGGGCCTCTTACAGTGAACAGGCTTATGATCACCTAAGTTATGAGGGAAAAATATGCCATTTGAAATGGTAACACCAAATCCAAAAGCAGAAGGCAGGTCCCTCTCACCCTCAAGGTAATTTGAGTCACAGCAAGATAACTGACACTTTGGGGACAATCCTAAAATTCCAAGTGCTTCCAAAAGCCGAACTTCTCAACACCATTCCACATTCAAATCCCTTATAAAGCCCAATGTTCATAGCTGTTCTTTGTGGCTGTGGAGGACCTTCAGTGCATTCACAGAGATTAGAGTCACACACACACACACACACACACACACACACACACACACACACACACACACACACACACACACACACTTCTTTTCAAATAAAAATGTCTCCATCGCCAAAACTTGGGTTCCATTCTGAACGCTTATTCCAAGACCTCCTCAGTTTCCTGTATATATGCTTTGCATCCATTTTATATAAGAGACCAGCAGCAAAACACACCGAAAGCCTCAAGCCAAAGGGCAAGTGCAACACCCTGCCTGGTGAGCTTTTCCTGCAAAAATCCATGCCCATCACCGAACTAGGACAAGTTCCAAGCTCAGCCCCAATTCAGACACTTCAGAAGTGTTCCCAGCTAAGATGGTCATAGGCCAGAATTTGATTTATTTGGGAAAGGAAAGTTTCATTGAACCTAGAAATCTGTCAACCGAATCCGGCCAATGCTCAAGTGATTTACATCCGCTCTACATCCCAGCACTGCCTATCAAAGGCCCTAGAGTTTTTACTGCTGCCTCCATAAAAAAGAAATTTAGCACTAAGGACTTGCCAAAGGGTCATCGCATGTTGTTGGAGGGAAATAAAGAATGAGATATTTGTAAAGTGCAGGCAGAAAGGATGAGGCTCAGCTTACATTCTCCCTCCAGCTCTAGCTGCCAAGAAACTGGGGCCTGGGTCTGTTCTTTCCGGAAAAATCATTTCCTCAGAAGGACTGAGGAAGCAGAGGTACTCCCAGGCCATGGAGGGGAGGAGGATTCCTGACCTAGCTTAGTGTCTTAGGGGAACGACAACAGCGTTGGTCCGAAGTCACCCCTAAGTGAGAGGGCTTGGGTTTGGAATGTCACAATATGGCAGAGGTGGGATGGAGAAGCCAAAGATCTGAACTTGAATAGCCTAAGACATCAAGGTATAATGTTCGGAATCCTTTCCAGAGGAGAGGTGGCTCAAAGACACATTAGGAGGCATCAGAAACCCCTAATGGGGTTTCCACCAACCCCAATAGAAACCAGCCCAACTGCCCAACAGTTATAAAATGAGAATGTGAGGGATTATTCCTCCCTGGGTAGTGATTCATTCATTCATTGGGGAAAAAAATGCATTAAGTGTCCACCACATGCCACACACTGAGTTGAGGGTGGAGATGAACCAACCAGAATGCAGCCTCTGCATTCCTGAACCTTATGGGAGCAAAGACCCCTCATGGTCTGAAAGCTCAGCTCTAGGAATGGGACCCATCAAGGAAGACCTGAGCCATCTCCTGATGACTCAGCTGTCAATGCCTCCTAACGAACCTATACTGTTATATAATCCCATAGCCCGATTCCGCCCGAATCTCTGTTTGTTAATGCACTCATTCACGCATGCATGCATTTATTCAGTCAACCAATATTGTCAAGTACCTCCCTAGCCAATTTTGCTCAGTGGTTAGAGCGTCGGCCTTCGGACTGAAGGGTCCCGGGTTTGATTCCTGCCAAGGGCAAGTGCCTGTGTTGCAAGCTCGATCCCCGGCCTTGGTTGGGGCACATGCAGAAGGCAACCAATCAATGTGTTTCTCTCACATCAATGTTTCTCTCTCTCTCTCCCTTCCACTCTCTCCAAAAAGCAATGGAAAAAATATCCTCTGGTAAGGATTAAAAAAAAATAAAAATATTAACAAGTACCCAGTATAGAATAAACATCATGCTATGCTCTAGAGATATAATGCTGAGTAAAACCAAACATGACTCTTGACTTTATGTAGCTTATTAATTATTAATTGTAAAATAAGTGTGGAAATTTAACTGTGTAAAAAAGAGGAAATACATGGTGGCCTAAAATGGTGAAGGAGGGTTGACCTGATCAGGGAGATCAGGGACAATTTCTCTGATGCTTTACTTCTGATTGGGAGGATAAGAAGCACAGAGAGGTTAAATAACCAGCACAAGGTCACTTGGCTAATAAGTGGTTGCAGTCAGCCTCTGGAGCTAGTTCTCTTGACCACTACTCTTTAGTACCTGGGACAGAGATTCAAATTTTCCTGGCTTGCAATCTCATGTATAGTCAGATGTACAAATGCACAGGTTCTCCCAAACTCACAACCTTGGTTATGGGTCTGAAATCTCTCTTGGTCTGGCCATATTATCAGCATTAGAAAGTGGAAGGAATCAGCAAGAAACCCCAAGAAAGAAAGGCTTCACTGTGTAGAATCAAAAGTAGAGTGTCATTTGTTTCTTACGAATTTCTACTGTCCTCATGTATCAGCCCTTGCTTACTATCCTTAATTTTCTTTGGGAAACTGGATTCAAGTCATGACTATGAAACAATGTAGGGCTGTTTGTCCCTCACACTAAATAACACCACACTATTGCACATTCAAGTCAGCTTATTATTTACTGACCCCTCCCTCCCTCTCCCTTGCTGCTTTTTAAATCTCAAGGCTGCTACTAGTTCTATATCTCACAGCTTTCTTCCCTTCATAGAACTCTCTGCTCTTAATCTGTTAACCCCTCTGGAAAATATATGTGTGGTTTTTCTCTAGGAAGCAATATACTCCTCTGAATAAGAAGGCAGCTGCCCTCTAAGTCTGTTGCACTTTGTATATTGTATAATAAATCATGTTGAATCAGGGGTGGCTCTCCACTCCAAGAGAGTAAAATGCATGAGCTTGGAGATATCTACTCATTTTGCATATTAGATTAATGTTAATATTAATTTAAAAAGCAAACGTTTATTGTGCATTTTATAACATACTAGGCCATCATGATGAGCACTTTGTGGTCAGGATCTGACTTAATCCTTGCATCAACCCTATTTGCTAGATATAATTAATATTACTTTACAGAAGAGGAAACTGGGGTTTAGAAAGATTGTATAACTTTCCCAGGGACACAGAGATCAAAGGTTGCAAAGCCAAGGCCTGAAACCCGGTCTCTTTGGCTCCAATACCATCCACTCATCAGCTCTGCTAGATAGCTAGTAGACAATTTGAGTCAGCATCAAGCAGAAGTTTGTTAGAAATTCAGAATCTCATACCCTACTCCAGGCTTACTGCATTTTCACAAGAGCCCCAGGTGATTTTATAAACATTGATGTTAGAGAAACCCGGGTCCATACCATTCCCTAGACTTCAAGCTTCAAGGCCCTTTCACTGTCCAAAATACGTTGAAGAAATGGAGAGAAAAAAACATTACAACTCTACTCTGTCTTAAACTAGTGCCCACCCAAGGGTATCGATGTAGTAGAAATTAGAAACCCCATCGATGGAAAAGATTTAAATTCCTTCCCACTGGCCCATGTAAATCTGTGGATGTAGTCAGACCCTACGTGGATGATGTATGTGAGGGACTGTTTGGTTTCAAAGTCACCAACATCCACATGCACATCTCAGCTCACCCCAGCCATAACTTCTACTAATTTAGCATGGCTTCCACATTGTATCTTATTAATTAATTTTCACAACAAATTGCGGTGGGATATTAATGAGATCAAATAGACTAATTGAAGGAGGTCTCCAGACCAGGGACCCCAGAATTAAGCATCTGATGCCCCTCCATGAACTTCCATGCCTAGCTCCGCATCTGGCTGGTTGAGTTGGCCCTGGATCAGCCTCTTCCCATCTCTGGGCTTCAGCCTCTATCATCTGATCAATAGGTCAGATCGGGATCAGCAAACTACAGCCTGTGGGCCAAATCCAGCTTGTCACTTGTTTTTGTAAGTGAGGGTTTATGGAATACGGCCACACTCTCTTGTTTATGTATTGTCCACAGCTGTTTTCTTGCTATAACAGCAGAGCCGAGCATTTGTGACAAAGACAGACTGGCCTGCAAAGCCTAAAATATTTGCCATTGGGACTTCAAAGAAAAAGACTATTTTCCCTTGGGTTAGGTGATCGATAAGGTCTCTACATACTTAATACTCAGCTTCTCTAATTCTTCTGTCCTCTCCAGCTCCATTAAAACTTAACAATATTTATGAGAAAGTGTCTGAATAAACCCCCATCTACCCAATATTTCAAATGGTTAATGTTGTAGCCATTCCACCAAAAAATACGGCTTGTCTGGCTGAGCCAGGAAGCTGAGCTAGAGAGGAGTTTCTTTGGGAAGTGAGAGAAGCCTGGGATGGTTGCAGCTATTTTAGTTTCTCAAGGAGACCTTGTGGTGCATGTGTGTGTGTGTGTGTGTGTGTGTGTGTGTGTGTGTGTGTGTAAGCTCTATGTATCCAGTTCCTTTCACATTAATAGAAGGCACACTGTTCCTTCAAGAGGGGAAAATATCTTTCAGAAACAGCATAATTTGCTCTAGTGGATAACAAATAGTGGGAAGTTTTCTCAGCGAGCAACCATTGTATCTGGTTTCAAATTCCTTTTTCAAGCCAAAGAAAATGATGATGCTCTCCGAGCCATCGCTGTTTTTTGACACAGACCTGAACTCAGCATTCTAAACAGGACTATGCAGAATTGGATTACATTTCATTCCCCTCACGCATCCATCTTCCCCTTTCCTGCTCATTTGCTGGGGCTGCAAAAGTCCTGGGTGCTCCAGAAGAGACTTGGTTTTCCAAACCATGCAAGTCATTATGAATGGCCTTGTGTCCAGGTAAAGGTTAAGGAGGTCTTTGGTTGTTCTAGTTTAACTTGTCCCTGCCACTACAGCCTAATCATTCCACATAATAACAGGCCTGATTCACAGGCCTGAGTCAAAGTCACAAGTCAATAAATCCATTCCTTCCTCCCTTTCAGGCAAAGTGTTGAATAGTACTGAGTGTGCAGTGTCACCAGATCTCATAGTCCATCACACCAAGGTCGTCTGGTATACAGCACATAAAAAACCAACTTTATTTCTTTTCAGTGCCTCGCACATCCGAGAGAAGCATCACTTACCCGCACGCAGGAGTAGAGGAGGGAGGGGTTGCAAGGCAAAGATCGATTGCCTTGGTTCATAGAATCCTGGAGCCATTGAAATCAAGAGCCACAAGCCCTAGAGGTCAGCTACTTATGCTGTCCTTCTCAGTTTATAGATAAGGAAACTGAGGCCAGAAGAGGAGGAGGGATTTGTCTAATATCATGTGGCCAGAACCTTCTAGGGCTTAGACTGGAGCACAGGCCTCCTGACTCCCAGTCCAGTGCTCACTGTGTGGGGAACACAGGAAGATGCAAAGATAAGACAAGAAATCTCCCCTTTTTTAAAAAAAAAAATACTACCTGATTCCAGCCCCCTCCCACAGAGTCCATTCTCCGTACTCAGATCATGCCCCATCTATTGATAAATTGTGTGAAGTCACATTCTGACTTTGCATCCATCAAAAAAAAAATTCCAACATCTAAAAGCCTCAGTTTCCTCATCTGTAAAATGGAGATAACAACAATGCCTATTTCAAAGAGTTGTGGTTAGGCTGGACCACATAGGATGGTACCTGATTCATGGCGACAGCTCAGTAAACGCCAGTTTATTGTCATCATCATTGTCACCAGGACAATGGCAGCTACTATGTGTTAACCCACAGATGGCTGCCTAGTCAGCCCCTCCCTCCCTGCAGCGTGCAGGCAGGCTCTCGGTTGCTCCCAATGAGACAAAGTGCGGCTTACCAAATTATCTTTTCACCTCTGGTGTGAGAATAAAACCTGCTGATAGAGGCTCCTTGGAAGTGCACAACCCTGAGTTACAGTTTGTTTACTTTGCCAAGGGACTTCCAGCTCCTCCAGGTTCATAAATTCCTTGTGGTGGACAGGGGGAGGACTATAAATTAACCTGAATAATAGGACTACATTTGTGTACCTTCCAGAGGTTTAAATCGCTTTGAAAGGGGGAAAAAAGTCACACTTCTCATCTACTGTCTCTGTTTTTCCTTTAATTAGCGATTGGATTAGATATCCTTCGGGGTGAAAAATTAAAAGCACCAAAGAGAGACGTGAGCCAAATGTCAAGCATTTCTGCTTTGGGACCTCGAGGCCGTCTTTCCACCATTTCTATGAGATGGACATACAGTGTGGACCTGATGCCCCAGATCATGCCAAATACCTGTTTCTGTTTGTCAGGGCTTGGGATTCTCTGGCATGATCACCACCTATTATTGTAAAGACTACACCAAAGGGCACTTACATATGGTGTAGAGAAGTGGGCTTCATTTGAGAAATTAAGAAGGTATTTAAAATCTGCTGAGCACTGTACTGGGCACGTAGTAGGCCTTCTCTATAAACTTCTCATTTTTTCATAAACCTTCCTGTCCATTCCTCACAATTCTGAAAGCTCACCCTAGAGAAGAGTGCTTTCAATCAAGGCACAGGACAACCACTGGGAGTCAGATGTGTAGTAAAACAGAGTCCAAAGGTCTGGCTTCGGAGCATCAACCTTGAACCAGTCTGAAGTGAGGAAGATATTTATTCTCATGACATTCCGAGCTACTGCAAGGATGGATGGGATAATGCCCATAAATACTGTCTAATGTCAAATAGCAAAACTCTCTTTGTTTGTCTAGACTAGAAATTACTGCAAAAGAGTTATATTGGTACCATTTTTTAAAACAATGCTTCACTTTTTCTTCATCTAGCTGGCAACCAAAGATCTTGAGTCCCACCCCCCTCCCTATGTCTCTTTTATTCTCTTTCCCTTTTAATGTTTAAAGTTAATCTTAAACTCAAAAACATATAGTAAAGTAAGCATGACTAGCATTTATGGATGACTTTAATTACCTTATGTTTTAAAAAATTTAAATTAACCTTTGACTACAAGAATTTCAAAGAAAACCCAAATCCCCATCAAACAGTCCTACTAAATAATCCCATAGATTTTTACACAAACCTGAATATCTCACACACATGTGTGATATACAAAATGTCTTATGCCGGTCAACAGGAGACATAGGAAGGGGGAAAAGTAAAATGTACATCTTCACATGCTGGTCAGAGCATTACTTGGATAATATACTGTATTTTTCAACTAATGGGATCAGCCTCTGCACTGGTATCTAATATTTCCTCCAAATAAGTTGATCAGGATGAAAAACTTATGTTAGCAAGTATGACACTAGAACCACCTCAAAAATATGAGTTGTCCTAGAATGTGAGAGCTCAAGAGGACCTGCCCCCCACCCAAAGGTTCATTTTCAAACCATCTTAGAAAGAGTAGCCAAGAAAAGAGTGTCCTCTGTGTTCTGATGCCTTTGAAATAAGTAGCTTCACTTTTTCTTAATCTAGCTGGCAATATTCATCTGCACAAGCACTCATCCCAGTGTTGCATTTCATATGTTCTCTATTTGCACAACATTGAAATAGGTCCCAGAGTGGAAGGGAGAGGAAATCATTATGTAGCTAGCACAGTCCTATACCCAAGTTCTAAAAAGGAAAGAACTTACCTTTCCAAAGAAAAAGGCATGTATACACACACACACACACACACACACATATATGTGTATATAAAGAAATCAAGGCAGCAACTATTAATGGAGTGATTGCTTTTATTTAGGCACTACACTGTGCAGCTCACATGCAGCTGCTCATTCAAGAAACAGCATAGATTGCCCGGCCGGGCGTGGCTCAGCGGTTGAGCATCTGAGCATCGACCTAGGATCCAGGCGATCGGGGTTCGATTCCCAGTCAGGGCACATGCCTGGTTTGTGGGCTGCAGCCGATCAATGACCCTCTCATCATTGATGTTTCTATCTCTCTCTCTCCCCCTCCTTTGCTCTCTCTGAAATTAATACGGACATGTTTAAAAAAGAAAGAAACAGCATAGATTAATGGCTAAGAGGTTAGCCTCGGGAGCTAGACCACTCCAGCCCTACCTCTTACTAGCTTGGTTAGTTTGGACAAGTTCATTAAACTCTTTGTGACTCAGTTTCCTCATCTGTAAAATGAACACAGTACTAATGCCTACTTCATAAAATCATTGTGAGAATTCAATGAGTTAATACAAATAAAGTGCTTATAACGACACAAGGCTCAGAGTAAGCACTCAGTAAATGTATGCTATTATTGATCCTTACGTCATCCCTATGATGAAAGCGTAGATGAAGGATTGAGCCTTAAGAGTTTCAAACACCTGCCAGGTCCAATGTTATCAATGTACCCAAGCAGCTGCTGACTCCTGAGAAAAAACATTCCCTCGGATATCCATCCCTCTCCGACCTTTCCTATTATTGCTTAACTACAGCCTCAGAACTTAGTTCAGATGCCCAATGCAAAGAAACTTCTCTGGTTCCTCTACCGGCCCCACCACTGAGCAAAGTGCCTGTCTTGGGCAATCCCATAGTAACTCTTATACTTCATTACAGCTGCCCCTTCAGTGTTTGTTTCCTCCACTGGCACATACATAGGCTCCTTGGTACAAATAGATCCCAGCATAATGCCTGGCACATAGTAGGCACTTAATAAATCTTTGTTGAATACAGAAGGAATGAGGTAGGAAAATGCAAAACTGGATTTCAGCTCAGACCTATTAGTCCCCTCACCCGAAGTTCTTTCCTGCATGGTTTCTACTCTTAGGAAAGTTTTCTGCAGCCATATGTGCAAAATGTTAGCAAAGGATCTTAGAGCAGAAGTGCTGAAAGGGTTCAGAGGGAAGTGCTCAAGGCGGCCAGAGCAGTCAGGAAACATTTCATAGACAACTTGAACAGAAGTGGAAAGAACGGCTTCCATGCAGAGAGGTGGGAGAACAAGGCAACGTAAGAAAAGACTGTGTAAAACTTTGGATCCTAGATCGAGGAAAAGGGAAACCACCGATCCCATTTGTTTCATTAGAACCGAAGGCTGGTCCATGAGAGGATTAGACAGCCCTGGGTTTGAACTCCAGCTCCGACCGCTGAATAGCTGGTTCAAGGGCATTAGACAATCCTATCAGCCTCAGATAGGGGCATCTATGAAAAAGGTATATTCTATCTCCTACACGGCTATTGAAAGGCTTCAAAATAACGCAGCACTGCTGACCCACGGTGGGTGTTCAATAAATGTCAGCTGCCGTTCCCAGCCCTGCACTGCCACCATGCCCAGACCCCCTGGGAATTACTAGAGGACCCACACGACAGTCACATGCTCCTTGTGAACCCTGCCCCTTCCACATTCACATGAGCTCCGTTCTAGCCAGACTGTTGAGAGCTGCGTGTTGTACTTTCCCAGCAAGTTCTGTGGTCACCACGCCAGCGGGTTCTGTGATGGGGGGTGGTCCCTGGGAAAAGTGGAAAAGGTGAGCCCTCCCAGCCGCCCCCCGCCCCCACCCTGACACCACAAACACCTCCCAGCCCAGCGGTGAGGGGCAGCGAGAAAAGCCAGCACGGAGCCCTCCGCCCTGTTCCACGGCGCGGCTCTGTGTGCACGTATTTTGCACCACTCGCCGGCAAACAAAATGGAGTGGTGTAGTTAATTGAAAAACAGCTCTGCCCTGCCTGCCATAATTGACATTAAGTACTGTTTGGGGTAGGAAATCAGCCATTTCCAATTGATATTAAACGGGAAATCATTTAACATCAATGGATATAAACCAGGCGCAATTGTGCTGAATTAGGGAGAAATGCTTTGGCTCATGTTAAAAAATGTTTCTGTGAAGTGGGATTTTTCAGAGTAAGTGAATATTAAGTCAGCTTAATACCTGTATTAGGAAAAAGAAGAAACCACTTCTCCGTCTCCCCTCGGGCTCGGGAGAAAGCTGCCAAGCGCTCTTTTGGAAGAAGCCCCATTCTAAGGTGGTCTTGTCTTTGAAAAACAAAGTAGAAAGAAGGTATAATCTGGGAGAGCAGATGAAAGGTGGGAGAGAGTCTCCTGCGAGTTTACCCAACACTGTGCGCTGTTGAAGGAGAAGCTGGATCCCTGTGAAGAGAAACGGCCGGGGAATCTCTGGGCCTCCCTCTCAGAAAGAGCCATAGGGACTGTGCCCTGATGTAAGAAAAATAAATAAAGGCACAGATATAGAGGGGAAAGAGATGCCATCACGTGGCCCCTCTCTTCCCAGTTCCTTTCCTACCATGAACCCGCATGTTTGGATAGTCCATGGCTCTGCCTGGCCTGTGACATCCTGATACTTATTGTCCTAAGCAGAGTAATGCAAACCCTTGTTCATGGAATTATGCCTGAGATCTTATCAACTGGGGCTTAGACATTTCTCCATTGTTGTCCAAAGAGGGTGAACACCACATCTGACTTGTGATCCTCAGCTCCCTGAAAGAACAAGGGAGAGGAAAGAGGGGAAAGGGGATGCAGGTTAAGAATATGATTGGAAAGAGAAGAGGGCCTTGCGGTAGGGGAGAGAAAAACGGTGTGTGGGGGAAATGCAAGAAGGATGTGAGGTGGGCACCTCAAGGGGACCCAGAGAGCCCAGTGCTCCATCTCATATGTGAGGAAACTGAGGCCGGAAGAGGTTCTGTGACATGTCCCAGGAGGCCCAGCTGCCGAGCACAGGATCCTGGTCTAGAAATCTCCTGGTTCACTGTTCATTTTCAGGACCATGTACTATTTCAAGAAGAGAGAGAAGAGAGAAGGAAAGAAAACAGTAAGGAAGGGATGGAGTAAAGATAGTCTTAGAAGTACAAGGGTAACGCGCTGGCCCAGAATTTCCATTTTAGGAGTAAATTTTAAAAATAATACTCATCTCTGAGTTGGCACCAGCGCCTGTGGTTGGTATTTTCCAGGGCACAGTATGTCAGTCTTGACAGCTTTCTGTCTGGAATGGTGGAAGCTACAGGCACAGGCCTCTGAGGGCCTTCATCTCCCTGCCCGTGAGATTCTCACAGCCAGAACTTCACATCTGTGGCATCTGTGTGACTCAAACAACCATCCAGGTTTCATCCCAATGAGAACTCTCAGTGCAGGAGTTCTAAGGCAATCCCTGAGACCTTGTCCTTTTGAGCAGGTTTTGTATAGAAATAAAAGGTGTTCCCTCTCAGATAAAGAAGCTAAATGAGTGTTTATAAAAATTATGTACGTCACAAACATCTCCTCCAACAGGAGGCAGCCCGGTCAGTGAGTGGTAAACAAGGAAGGTATACTCTCAAAGTGGAAGATGGGAAAACCTTCCTTACAGCCTGTCTCTTCCCTTAAGGCTCTTTTTTGGGTCTGTGCCCTAAAATGAAGCAACATATGAAGGTCTGGTGGTGGAAAAGCTTCACATTCTTTCCCTCGCAGGAGATGAAGGAACCAACAGGGTGTTGCTGCTCAGGCCTCAAGATACAATCAGCAATGTCTGTGCCAGGGAGAAAGCAAGCTGTTTGGGGTTTTATTATCTTGGCTTTCTCTCCTCACGCCAGTGGCCTTCCCAGATTTTTTCACAACTATGTGCACAAAGGCTTTGTCTCCTGGCTCCCTCATCAGCCCTTTGCTCACACAGGACAGTCATGTGAATGTAAGCAATGGCCAGAAAGTCCTTGGCTAAGCTACAACTCCCCAGTTTGGACAGGGAATACCTAGCAAGCAGGACTGTGGCTATTTCACCTGCTTTGCCAAACATCCTGTATTTGTAAGATCAAAGCTAATTTGTTCATTCATCTGTTCATTAAGTCAATCAGCAAGCACAGCATTGAGTATACACTCTATAGCAGACACCCAGCTGGGCCAGAAATTCAGAGACGAAAAAACACATTCCTTGCCCTCAAAGAACTTAGCAACATAAGAGAATTTATTGAATCTTACACCATGCCCAGTCACTGTGCCTAGAAACAAATACTCATGTTGACAAAGCTGCCTTACTCTGTGCTCCAGCCTTACTTCAATTCCTAAAAAGCTGACTAGCTCTCCTGCCGCAGGGCCTTTACATATGCCATTCCATCTTTCTGGAATGTTTTCCCCTACTGCTTATTCAGCTTTCAAATCCTGACTCAAACATTACTTCCTCAGGGAAAAGTTCTCCTCGCATCCAGCCTGGGTCAGCTTTCCTTGTTCTATATCCCCCTTTCCTTCTTAGTTTGTGATCACATATTCATTCACATGTTGCTTAATATCTATCTCTGTTTCCCCCTAGACAGGGAGCTTGCAAGGACAGGAGTGGTGGCTGTTTTTGCTCATTGTTGAATCTCCACCCCAGCACAGAGCCTGGAACAGCCCAGACACTCTGTAAATACTGCCCGATCTTTGTTGAATGAACCAGGAGGACAACAGTAATAAAACACTTCTATCAATAAAAACGACATCCTAGTTCCTCATGCCAGATTTCTAGGTGGAAACTATTTGTGTAATTGCATTGAAAACGTCATCCTCACTCAAATGCCCACACCGATTCCAGAGAGTTGGGTGGAGGTTTAAGAGAGTGGACACTAAATCAGACCAGACTATGTTCACACCCCACCTCTGCCAGATACATAACCCTGGACAAAGGCTTCACCTCCATGGTCGGGGGAAAAATGGCTCCCCAGGAGATATCCATGTCAAATCCTGGGAACCTGGGAATGTTACCTTATTAGTAAAAAGGGTCTTTGCAGATGTGAATAAGTCAGTGATCTTAAGATGAGAAGAAAACCGTGAGTTATCCACGTAGGTCCTCAATGAAATTACATGTATTTTGATAGGAGAGACCTACACAAAGGAGAAGACACGTGAATAGAAGGAAGGGGGGCAATGGGACTACAGAGGGAAAATGGGAATGATGCAGCCACAGGTCAAGGGATGCCAACAACCCCCATGAGCTGGAAGAGATGAAGAGTGGATTCTCCCCAGAACCTCCAGAGGAAGAAGGGCCCTACCAATGCCTTGATTTCAGATCTTGGGCATCTAAAACTATAGCAGAACAAGTTTCTGTTGCATTAAGCTGCCCTGTTTATGATAATTTGTTACAGCAGCCACAGGAATCCAATACAATTTCTCTAAACCTTAGGTTCCTCATAGATAAAATGGAGACAATGGCATATACCCTATAAGGCTGTAGATCTAAGCAAATCAAAAAGGTTTCCAAGGAATTTCCCAACCCCAATGGTCATGTTTAAGATGTAAACATTTAGATCAAAATAGACATTTCTATCAATCATTTGGTAGTTGGGTCTATGCCTCACTTTTCAATCACCTGAAAATAAGACATGTTCCAGGTCTACAATGACTCTTTTTCCACTTCTGACTCAGATGTCCCAGCGTCATTTACACACTGCCATAATATTGTCAGGAGGCCAGAAACATGCCTGAGCTATCTGAATGGAAAGCTCAGGTTCTCTCCCTCAGTATCCTCAGAACCCAGCCTAGCATCTGCAATAGACTGGATGCACAGTTAATGGCTGGTGAGTAAATGAGCCTGGGTCATTACAGGTCAAACAGATTCACTCACTCAGTAAAACAAAGGACAATGGTTTCAGAATGAAGGAATGATAAACACTGTTTACCCGTGTGAGTAGCATGCCACGTCCTGGAACCATCAAACTAAAGATGATGATGATGACACTGTGTAACCTATTCTTTCCCAGCATGACAAGAACCCCTGCCAGCATCAAGATGGCCCTGATATGATCGAGAGCTATTCTCCTTACACATACCTGCCTTTCTTATTGTTCTTAAATTTAGCAAGAGACATTCCTTAAATTATTCCTGAATTACTCTGCATCACACATATTCAAAATGTTAGCAGGTTTTGGCTATATTTTTGCTTTTAACTTGGAATAAAGGCATAATGGGAGCTGATCTGCTAAAATCAAAGAGGTTAATTTTATTCTGAGAGTGATGCTATTGAAGGGATTAATGTAGGTTAAGCTAAAAGTTAGTTCTATGACTCATGTCCATTTTCACAATTTCTCCTAGCATGATCTTCATCTCTAGGCAATACGTGAGCTATTTTGAGAGTTGCCTGTATGTGGAGGTAGGTTAATTTCCTTTGATAGTATTTTCAGTGGGTTTAAATTTGTTGAAGTGATAACCTTAGCAATTATAACTACTAGTGTAACATTCATTATAAATCTATTTTCAACATGTGAGAGATATTTTATATCCATATAAATATGGATCACTCAGGCCATAGCCAACATAACAGGAACAAAACTTTCCATGAATGTCTGTTTGCAAGAAGAGAGGTTGTTTTCTTGCTTTTTAATTTTAGGGTGAATAATAGCTGTTGGCTGATTTGAAGTCGGATCAGCATGCATAAACCCAGACAGGGAGATGGGGAGGCTTTAATTTAAGATTCTGGAAAATCTCAAGCTATATTTTAGGGGCTGCTGTCTTACAGACCCAGAATCACAGATTCTCAAACTTTTTTATTTCATTAAAAGATATATGAGAAAGGTAGAGAAACCCACAAGACACCCTAAAACACATTAGTTGGATACAAGGCTCACTATATACACTTGCTTGAGGGAGCCCTAACTCTCCAGGGAAGGGTTCAATTCTTTTCAAGGTCATATATTCACTTGCTCATTCACACGTTTACTAAGCGTCAGCTATGTGCCAGGTGCTATTTAAGGACTTAAGTGAATAAAGCCCTTTTTGAGCTTACATTCTAACAGAGAAGATGAATCCTAAACAAAATTAATCAGTGAATTAATAGAAAATTATCAGAAAAGTATAAGTGCTATGATGAGAATAAAATAGGGTGATGTGATGGTTATTTGTTGGGTGGTCTAGGAAGGCCTCCCTGAGGGGCTGACATTTAACCTGATCTCTTATCATCTTCACTTTTCTCTAAATGCCTAGAAGATGCAATGGAAAAGGAACAGGAATGTACCGCAACGTCAGAAAAGAGGAGGCTGAGATCCAGCATCTGAGCGAGACATTCCTACAACTTCATTTCAAAAACAGTCATGATGGGCAACAGGGCCATGTTCACAATACTCCCAGTTAATAAGCCACAGAAAGCAGAGCTCTGCCCCTCACATCCCCTGCTTACTGTATGTGACCAGAGGTTCATCTCTTTCTTGTGCCTTCATGAAAGGCATTCATGCTAAACAATATATTATTAAATCCAAACTGCCATCAATTGTGAGGTGCAAACCAACTCTAGAGATCCTAAAATGTCTTAAAATCTATGACACAGAGTAATTCTGACCCAGTTCTTTTTCTTCAGACCTAAGTTTATATTCATTTCCTCCTGGCAATCTGAGTACACTCCACAGCTTTACTTAAATGAGTGGGTTTCATCGCCCCACTTCCTGCCACACCTTTTGAAAATCTAAGCCACCAGGACCACTGTCACAATGGCCATTAGGCAGTATGTCAGGGGGAATGGGAACTCTCCCTTCCATATCTACCAAAGAGCCTTAGTTCTGAATTCCTCTCTTGAAATGCCTTCAGCGCAGCTCCACCGTATTCTTGACTCTCCCGGAGCTTCTGTTCTCATCTTCACCTGGACCTTTGGACTTGACAGCACCAGCTTCCCAATCCCCTCACCCGAAGCCGCACCTGGCATGCTGACCCAGATAATCAGTCTGCCCACGACCCTCCTTCCCTGGTTGCCACCCTTCATGGGCAGCTCTCTCATCGGGCTTGCTCAGGACCCAAGAACATGAGCTGGGTTGTTTATTTGGAATCACCAACCTCTATCCTTCTCTTTCTCCTACACATTCAAGCCCTTCTCTATGGATAAAATAAAAAATTCTTTGTCCTGGATCCAAGCAGAACCCTTAAGTAAACATTATTAACACAATGTATTAATTTTGGGCAATAAAAGATAAGAAATGCAAGATTTTAATTCAAAGACTAGGAGATTTATTCCAACTAAGGATACGGGAAATGTCAGTAGTGGCAGTACAAGACCAAAAGATTCTAACTCACAGACACCTCAGTCTTGCACAATCCAAAGCAAAAAAAGGTAATGAAATATCAAATAATTACAAATAATTTATCATTGAACATTTTATGTACTTTGCTTTCACTCTCTGACAGAAAAACCAAGGTACATGAGAACTTTTTGTGAACAGTTCTAAACAAAGGTGAGTAACTGGACTGAAATATCAAATAATTAAAGATCAAAAAGCAGAGAATGCACCAAAGTCTTCCTCATTTTGTCTAAAAGCCAAGTGGAGCCTGGCAGGGAGAATTGCAGACTTGGGACCTTTGGCTGTTGTGTTGTGTCAGGGTTCGAGGGTGCTGAGCTCTGACTATACGAGGTATGTCTGAATGGGTGCTGAATAGATTGAATCCACTGGAAATATTCTCTGCACAATTCAGGAATTGTCACTCCAGCGATACCTAAGAAGAGTAGACGGACGTTCTCCACAACTGCTCATCTGATGAAAGTAAGAACTCTAACGATAATCTAGTGAATTAGAAGTTCTGTCCTGAGAGACAACTTGGAATGATTGGCTGTTGGATTTTTAATGAGACGCCATTAAAATGAATAAATAAATAAGGAATCTTGATACTTAGAATCCTTAATCTGTCCATTCTCTTTATTTCTATAAAAGGCACATGGTATATTTAAAATAAAAATTCTGATGATGATTTCCCTGTTTTATTTCAAGATAAGGAAGAAATAGAGGAGAGTCTCATTAAATAGAAATAACGGTGATGGGAACTGTGGCTGTGATTAGCTCTGCTCGGGCTGGAGCTAATATTGCTTCTCCCCTGCAGTATTTTTTAATTACACTCCTGATTTTCTATTTGGAGACATCATAGACCTGGTAAATTGTCACACAACCACAAGTCAAATATGTGTTAAATATGAGAAAATGCTGCCATTTTTATCTGATTTGTGCTTCATTCATACACCGTTATCTGCTTTTAATTAAATAATATAAAATGCGCATGGTCAGCAGTTTGACTTTTCATTTCCTTACAATGTCAGTAATTCAACCTGATTGTTCCCACCTACCCTAGAATTACACACAAGAATGTAACCCTTGCATGGTTCTGATCCAATAGCTGGACAATTTAAGCCCCTGCTAAAAACAACCGCTGTCCAATCATATCTTCAAGAAAACACACACACACACACACACACACACAAATATGCCCAAAAATATGGTCCATCAAAAACACAGTGTGCTTTTCAGTAAGGGAGCAGCAGGGGCCCTCATTGTCTGGCTTTCTTCTGTACCGTCCCTTTCCCCAGTGTCATATCCCTTGTTGATTTATAGTCTACTAAGTTCATTAAAGATCCGGCGTGACTCCCATGGAATCGCCTAAGGCGCGGGAAGAAAGAACTTTACTTGCAGGTTGCTATGGACTTAGACAGTTTACCGCTTCATTAGGGCTGCTCTTGCGCTGGACAGTCTGCAGGGCTCTGCGCCACAGAAGCCACTCGCTTCTTCACAGGTCTCTGAATAACAAAGACAGATATGAGACAGGGAAGGAAAAAGTGAGACCAAAAACTTTCAATCCCTATTTTTGTTATTATGCCTTGTTATCTTCATCAAATCTATTCTACTGACCTATTTGACAGGACACTGTTCTGTGTGCATTTTCCCCCCATTTAGAACTAAGTGAGATAGGAACTGGACAGAGGAAGCCTTGGAGACGGGGCAGGGGAAATCCCTGCTGAAAAAGTTCCCACTCAGCCTCACTCCTGAGGAAATGGGCAGCGTCCTTGGGAATACCTTTTCCTAGGATATTCTTGAAAGTACCTCAAAGATAGAGGTTTTCAGGATGAGGCAGCTTTCTTTGTAACCCAAATGAAAATTTAAAAAATTAGTTAAGTGATAATAACCAGGAGGTGATGCTAAAAGGAATACCCTCTTGTAATAAACTTGATTTATTTACAGTTAAATGCGTGATTACAAAAAATATTTTCAGCCAAACCATAGAACTTCTGCTTGATAATAATAATACTTAGCACTTATACAAGCACTTTACATCTGCAAAGTGCTTTACAAACATTAAGTAATTAATCGTTAACAACACCCCAGTGAGGTAGGTAAGTATTATTCAAGTATTCTCTTGAATGTTCAAGCCAGGCTTGCAGCGAATCCAGAGTGGGTTGCTATGTGACTGTGTGTGCATGTGTGTGCGCATGAACGCATGCATGTGTGTGTGTGTGTGTGTGTGTGTGTGTGTGTGTCCTGTTCCACTCTTACTGAATTCATGACTTTGGAGTACCTTATAAATGGAAAGATGGCTCATCCGGGGAATGTTTGAAGCCTTTCCAAAACCGTGGCTTTGGAGTTTCCCTAATAGAACCAAAACAAACTCTGAGGTGGTTTCTCCAAATCTTGCACGGGTTTGAAGTAATTGGGTAAGGAGTGGTTTACACACAGGAAGCCAACCGCCCCCTCCCTTCCCACATTCCTCACTTCTCGGTGTTTTGGTTTTCACCCTCATTTGATAATAAAGACTAAAATCTCACTTTTAGAAGGATTTTGCTCATTAGTCAGAGGAGGAGTCAGGGGAGGGTAAGCACATAAAACACAGCCCACCATGGAAGAGCTTGGCGCCCCCAGGGAGATAAGACATGGGCTTGAAGAGCAATAGTTCTGGCACCTTGGAGCAGGTGCCAGGAGAGTGAGTCAAACGCAGTAGAAACCAGAGAATCAACTGTCAGAGGCCAAGCGTGGGCCTTGTGGGGGCAGGGGCATCTGAACTGCCCCTACAAAAGGGTCAAGGTAAACATTCAAAATGCTCGTGACAAACAATATTCCCACCATCCTTCGGCTGAAGGCATTGTGACCTCAGCAGAAAAAGGCCACTGCTGAAGCACTGGCCTCTTTCCTGGGTCAGATAACAAGCTGCTAAAATGACCTTGGGTTTTTTCATTGATTTCTTCATTTATTCATTAATAATAGCTAGTGTATACTGAGCACTTCCTCTGTGAAAGGCACTATGTGGAATTCTTTCGTTTTATTTGGTCACTTAATCTTCACCACAATCCCCTCAGGAATGTTCAACTATTAGCCTCATTTAAAGACCAGTAAAATGAGGCTTAAAGAGGTTAAGTAACTTGGATAAGTCACAGAGCTAGTAAGAGTTGGGATTAAAACCTAGACTCTTAGATTCCCAGTCCCACTCTCTAAACTGCACTCTATATTTTCTTCCATTCATTTGATTACTATCTCACTCAGTAGATCCCAGGCCTAGAATTCAGTTCTGAGTATAAGAATTGAGCAAATAGACATGATTTTGCCATGGTAGAAAGGCAGACATTTAAAAACAAACAAAGTCACAAATATGTCATTTCAAATTGGAATCGGTATTATGAAGGAAAACTTAGTGGAGTGAAAGATACAGGAAACATAATTTACATCAGCGAGTCAGAGAAGTCCTCCCCAAGTAAATGACATTTACCCCGGCAAAGGAGCAGGAGAGCATTCCAGGCGGGGGCCCGACAGGTGGGACGGCCCTGCGGTGGGAAAGAGTTCAAGAAACTGACAGTAGACCGGCACAGGGCGTAGACAGTGATCCAGGGGGACAGGGGCACAGGACGAGGTCAAGGAGGAAAGCCGAGGCCAGGTCATCACACAGGGCCTTCTGAGCTGTATGTATCAGTTAAAATTAAGTTCAGCTGCATATAACCGAAACACAAAATAACAGTGACATGAAGAAAAACACATTAAAGAAATCCAGAGATTAGCAGTCCAGGGTTAGAATCACAACTCCACAACCTTCAGGACTAGGATCCCTTCTATCTTTCTACACTGCCGTCCAGCATGTGGCTTCCATTGGATAAGTCCTGTCACGGCCCAAGAAAGCTTGTGGACATCCAGCTATCACATTTGCACCATGCAATGGAAAGAAGGTATGAAGGGCAGGCTAAAGGGAAGCTTCCTTAGAGGATCCTGCCCTGGACTCCCAGGCAACATTTCCACTTCCAAATATTTGACCATACTCTTACATAACCACACCTGTTTGCAAGGGAGAGAGGAAAATTAAATCTTGTAACCAGGCAGATTCTGTTACTGGGGGTGGGGGGTAGGGTGGAGGGTAAGGGGGAGGCATGGATATCAGCAAGATTTAAAACACTAGTCGTCTCTGCTGAACTATGAAGAAAAGTTTGGCTTTTATTGTCAGTATGATACAAAGCTTATAAAAGGTTTTAAGAAGGGAAGTAACATTATCTAGTTGGCATGCTAAGAAACTCTGGCTGTTTCATGAATGGGTACGAGTGGAAATGGGCACATTGGCTAGAAGCTATCGTGGTGGTCCAGGAAAGAGATGCTGTGGTTTTGATAAAGTCAGAATCATTAGAAATGGGAAGACCTGGTGGGATCAAGATATATATCAGAGATAAAAAGACCAGCAATGTTTATATATTTTATACAGGAATGGAGCTGTGGGAGTTCTCCAGGATAATGCCTAAATTGGTGGCAGGTGCGACCATATGGTTGAAGGTGCCACTTACAGAGATGAAAAGTACTAGAGAAAAAGAATAGTTGAGGGTGTGGGGGGGAGGGGGGCAAGATGCTGCAGTTCTGGATGGATACCTTAAATTTAAAACACAACTGAGTTATGCACTTGAAGATTTAGACAGTTGGACATACAAGCCTAGGACTCAGAAGAAAAGTTGCAGCTAGAGATATATATTTGGGAGCTATTGCCTATAGTTAGTGTTTAAATCACTGGGAGTAAAATAAATTCTCTTTGGGAGAGAATAAAATATAAGAAGAAATAGATACTGTGGTCTTGGGGAAGACAACAATTAGGGCCTGGTAAGGAAAGAAGGGCAGCAAAGGAGGCCAAGAGGGGTGATCAGCACTGTAAAAGGGAAACCAGGGAGTGTGATGTCATGAACACCAAGGAAAGAGACTATTTTATAAGAAAAGAGAAGTTAACTTTGACAAGTGCTACTAAGAAGCGATCAAGAAAAATGAGAGTTGAATAGTCAACATTAGGTGAAGCCACACAGAGGTCATTGGTGACCGGAGCAAGAACAGTCTGGAGTTGTGGAATAAAAAAGACGTGTGTACATACTGACGAACAGCTGTGAGGTGAAAAGTAGAGGAGCAAACATTTGTACAAACATGTTTTGTGTGACTAGGCTGTGAAAGAGAATAAGGGTAGTAATGGGAGGGAGGGTCAAGAGAAGACATTTTAAGAGTGGGAACTACTAATGCTTATTTGAAAGTAAATGGAAAGAATCTAGTAAGGAGGAAAGGCTGAAGATGCGGCAGACAGAAGGGCTTACCAATGAAGGTCATTGTTTGGGAATAAAAGGAAATAGATCTAAAATCTGTATGGAAGGCCCAGTCTTTGACTAAGGAGAGTACACATTTTTCAATGCCACAGGTGGGAGTTGGAAGGGACAAGAGTGGAATCATATGTGTTTATGGTTATGGTGGAGATAAAATTAGAGTTTTCTCCAATGCCTTCAATTTTCTCTGTGGAAATGCAATTACAACTACAATGAGAAGTCTTTCCCATTTATCAGATTGGCAGAGATGAGCAGCATGCTGTGGTGGTGAGCCAGAAGATACTGGCTTTCTTATACACCGTTGGAAAGAGCGTGAATTAGAGCAATCTCTATGAAGAGCAATTCAACAATATCTGTAAAAACTGAAAAGAATACACCTTTGACCCATCCATAATATTTCTAGGGACTTACCTTACAAATATACCAACACATACACAAAATGATGTAGGTATAAATGTATTCACTATAGCATAATTTGTGATAATGAAATATTGGAAATAACTATCCATCAGCAGACAGGTTAAATAACTTAAAGAATATCTATACAATGCCATACTATAATGTTATAAAAAGAATGAAAACACTCTCTATATAGAGTGAGTATATAGGCTTAGCACAACAGCTTGACTTGGAGAGGAGAGGGTTACCGGAAGATATGTAAACCATATTTAAAATTGAAAGGGGGTCCTTAGACATATAAGTAATGGCAACTTTAAGAGTATGAAGATTTCATTATCAAGAAAAATATTATTATCATTGACTTTTGAGAAAGAAAACCCCCAAAAGGGACTCCCATGAGATTAGCTATGGAATTACTACTATCTAATCCACAATTCTAAGACTCTTCTTTGATCCTAAAGTTCTTGAACTTATGTTTTCAGTGGCCCTAGGTTACCCAGAAAATAAAATTAAACTCTAAAAAATATGGCAAGAAAGCCTTCTACCCATGCCCCAGTCTGCCCTATCCAGGCTCAGCAACTGATTTCCTGCTTACATTCAGATGGATATACTCATGGGGCCCAGAATAGTCATTATTATACTGACTTCCACATGTTTGTTCATGTCATTTGCTCATTTTGAAAAATCTTCTTCCCTTCTATCTAAAGTCAACATTTCGAAAGTCAAGTCAAGCCCCGCCTTCCTCTCCAGAGCCATCTGTCTAGCAATTTACAAAGCCCAAGAACTCAAAAAGCAGCCCAACTTCCAAGAATGGTTCCCAGTTCTGTTGGCCAAAAGCCTAGGGAGCAAGCTCATTCATTCATTTCCATTGAAAGAGAAGCAAACACTGGACTCAGGTCTCCCCAGAGGGTTGTAGGCAAGAGAAATGCCTCCCCTTTTTCCAGGGGAGCAATTTCAGGCCCTTGAAGATCAGGTTTAAGTCATTTCCTGACCATACACCAGCACAGTTCCTCCACAACTCCAGCCAGGTTCAGCTCCTCTGGAAGACTCAAATGCAGTTTCTGAATTAATAATTCCTTCCAGCTTTGATATCTTCATTTGAGAGTTCCAGAAGAACAGAGTGTTTTTAAAAGGAAATGGGAGAAGGCATGCTCAAGGGGGGCATTATGGTGGAGAGAGAAGAATTGTAATTCTCAAAAATGCATCTGGATGAATGAGACTAACTTCCTATGACTAATGTCCCCCAAACATTAAGCTAATAATTAAACTGAAAAAATGCAAATCCCCAAGATGTCATATGCTGCTGGGCGGACTGATGGAAAGGAGCCTTACAAACAGTCCCAACACTGTGTGGGGAGCTAGAGAGGAGATAGAGATGAAAAAACAGAGAGCCATATGGTCCTACACAATGGTCAACAACCAAAAATTCAACAGCAAAGAACAGAGAGAAAACTCTAAAGCTACAGAGCAATATGTTTCTTGTACTCTCCTATTCTGGCACTTCTCTGTAAGTTCTAAAGTGATGGGGGATGCGGAAACAAATCTGTATGCATTCCTTACAGAGCTCTGCTTAGCAAGCTATGTGACAAGTGGTGACCACTACCACTTGCACAAAGATTATCCATCCGCAGAAAAATTAGTGTGTGACCTCCCAACACCCACCTAGGTCTCCCACTGATCCTCTACACATCCACAAAAAATGGGACAGTCCCTCAAGTCAAGAGGAGCCTAGAGTTGGCAGGACATCCCAGCAAGTCCAGAAGTTTAGCAGAGACTCAACAGAGGCTACCTTGGTGGCAGCAGTGATTTTAAAAGGTATACTTTTGGGGTGCAGGAGACTTAGCTACCTTTTGAACTCTTAGGGTTGGAAAATTCTAATTGCTTGGTTTTAGGTAATTTTTTTTTTAAACTACCTCTAAGCAAATATTTGTTATGCAGTTACAGCATATTTGTAACTATACAACAGAGACTCTTGATCTGGCATTTAAGTCTTTTTGGAGGGTACAAGGAGCCCCAATATTGTATGCCATATTTCACATGTATGAAAAAAGTTATTGATTTTATTCCATTTTCAAAGCGATCTATTATTTAAACTTGGTTTAAAACTGCTGGTTTGCTGTTGTGTAGCCAATAAGTGATGTGGTCTTAGTTACAGAGAAAATGAGATTATGATAGTGGGACCCCATCAGAATCAGGATTTTGGGTTCAGAAACACCCACTTTGTAGACTCTGCTTTTTAGAGTAAAAGAGATACGATATGCATTCTGCTCATGGTATACAACTAGATCTGAACAAATGCCATAAATAAGGGCTCTTTAATGAAGTCTTAGTTCTAAGTAAGTTTTTTCTCCCTAAGTGAGATTAATGAATGAAATGCCCAGACTTACCCAGAAGTCATTCCCATTACTTTACAAATAATATCAAATTATAGACTTTATAGGAGATATCACAAACCAATAACATATCAGTCGATGCACACATATCCTTATGGCCTGTTGTATTTTATTAAGATAGTCATTCATTTTAGAATGAGAAAAGACCACAGATATTTCATTCTCATCGTGCAAAAGAGGAAATGAAGACCTAAGGTAACAGAGCAGGTCCTCCCCCAGAGGGCATCATTTTCTGAATCACACCATGGGAAGGAGCTGGGAGTGCTGGAATTTTACATAAAGAAAGGTTGTATTTCCAGGGTAGCAGCCATGGATGGTCTCAGTGGAGACCAGGAGCTGCTTTTATAATTAGGTTGGTCTTTCATGCTGACACTTTTGAAGAGTGCAGACCAGGTATTTGTAGAACACCCTTCGATTTTGGCTGCCTGATGTTTCCTCACAATGAGATGCAGGCTGTGTGTTTGAGGTGGGAATTCCTCAGGATGCCCCATCACAAGGCAGGTGCCGTCTTGCCTGCTCTCCATCTCAGACCCACGCTGTGCACCAGGACTGGGGAACACAGTCCTCAGGGACACCAGTCATAAAGAAGCACACCAGGCTGCTAGCTCAAAACTAGAAAGTTGAACCTCCTGATCGAACCTCCACACACACCCCCCACTCCTCACTCAGGCAGTAGGATTTTCAACTCAATCTGAGGTTCTTAGAGGCAGCCAAGAGCTGAGAGGGAGGAGGACTCCACTCTAGGTCCTGCAGTCACCTCTGCCCAAGCTTTGCATCCTGTGGGGTTGGCTGGGGTGGGGATGAAGGGAAGGGCCACCTCGCTCCAGTCTTTCTGATTCAAGTCTGGGAAGTTATGGCACCTGCAGCATGACCCTCACCAGGGATGGACAGCCAACACCCACCTGGGTAACTTGTTACCAACCACAGGTCACCCAATCAGTCCAGGGCTTGCTTCCAAACATGCATATCCAATCCATTATTCATCTAGGCAGAGTCAGCCAAGAGGAAGGGGAGACGCAGTTGGAAGCGCAGGATCAAGCTAGCCCCAGGCAAAACTGGAGAGTCCAAAGAGCTTGTTTTCAGAGACCCCTGCTCTTTCCACACACATTCCTCTTTTCAGAAATAATTTCCTCCCTGGAGCCTAAGGCTCCTGAGCACTTCTGAGTAGAGAAGGTACCTCACTCACACTAAAATGTTAGGTGCTTTTTGTAAATTCAGAGAACTATGCACATTTTTTTAAAGGAAGGCTCATTTCCTCCTGGTGCAATTATCATCCAATAATTAGGACTGGAGAAGGGTGAGATGTTTCAGGGACAACAGGGGAGCAATGTGGGGCCTTTGGAGCATCCTCCAAGTCCTTCTGAGGAGCCCACTGACTGCCTACGTGAACAGAGGCTGGTCATCAAGGTTTTAGTATTAAACCCTGTGCTTAGAAATGCTGCTTTTTCTAGCAATCCCAAGTCCCTGGGAGCTCTCGTCAGAAGGAAGGAGAAATATTTGCAAAGAGCGTGTTTGAAAGAGCACTGGATTAAGCAGAATCCACTCCACCACTCATTCTGTTTAATATGTTGGTTACTTTATCTCACCAGGCCTGGGTTTTTTCATTTTAAAAATGAAGGGTTCTGACTGGTCGATCATAAAATCTTTTAGCTCTGAACTGCTGATATTTTATATTCTGGCCTGTTGTGATTCATTCAAAGATATGGAAATAGAAAATGGCAACAAACTTTAAAAGGTAATAACATAATGGGTCTGTTATATGCTATTCTAAGTCCTTAACCTGAATTAACTCCTTGGGTCCTCAGAAAAACATCTAAAGCCATTACTCGTACTCTCCCCATTTTACAGACGTGGAAACTGTGATGCAATTACTTAGCTGGGAAGTTGCAAAGCAAGAATTTGAACATAACAGTGTGACTGTTCTAGTTCCAAACCACAGTGCTGTGCAACTTCTCAGAGTAGAAAAACAAATCGTGACCAAGGAATGGTATAGGCTGGGAGGGAACAGGGGCCAGAAGAAAGAGAGCCAATATGCTGACCAGGACAGGTGGCCTGGCTGCCCCCAGCTACCCTGCTCGTGCACCGCAGTGAAGTGCGTGGTAAGAGATCTGATCAGAGCGGCCCAGCCCTGCCTGCCTGAGTGTATGGAATTAGCTTCCTTGCTGACAGGTTAAGTCTCTGAAGGCCCACGGATGTCTCGGAGCAGAACTGGCACGTAGAGGTTATTGCAGACACGCCGCATGACGTGCTGTCCTGCGCCCACCATGGACAGATGCTGCAGACAGGAGCTGCTGCAAGCCAGGCCTCTCCAGGCTCATGGCTGTACGGCCAGGACTATGGGAGAACTCGAGGCTCTGAAGACTGGTCTGAATTTCTCCCCCTTGGAATGCCCCAGGTCTGACCACAAAGACACACAGGTCTCCCAAAAGACATCCAAGAAAAAAGATTTGTCTTTATTTTCTGGATGGCTGATGGCAAATAAGCAAAATTAAGTGTGTGATTGTGATGTGTGTGTGTGTGTGTGTGTATGTGTGTGTGTGTGTGTGCGCTCACGAGCATGGGACTGTGCAGGAGAGAGGAACACAGCCAGAGCCAGAGAGCGGCAGAGAGACAGTCAAACAAAGAAGCAGAGAGAGAGAAAGTCAGAGAGACAGAGACAGACACAGAGATAGGGAGAACGATATAGACAGAGAGAAAGACGGAGAGAGATTGAGAAAGACAGTGACAGAGAGACAGAAACAGAAAGAGAACACACCAGAAAGACAGGACAGAAAGGCTGACAGAGACAGGATGGGGAGGTCCGAAGAGGAATAGACATACAGACAGAATCTCAAATAGCCTAGAAGCATGTTTAAAGCTCCCAGCTTAAATAAGTCTAGATTTCATTGTGGTGTTTGGGAGCCTCTGTCGGTGTCTTAAAATCAGTGTTTTAGCTCCACCTAACTTTTGCAGTTTTTTGTGTGTTTTTTGAGTTACAGTCTGGCATATAAGTGTCAGTTTGTTATGTGGGTGGGTAATGGTATGCTTTTAATTAAGGAGGCAGAGACTAAATTAAACCACATCAAGTGGCTAGTGTTTCTTTAATTTCAGATTGCGGGTCCCTTACCCTGAGCACAAGGAGTTGGGCTAGACAATGATTCCCCTTTAATGGTTATGGCTGCAAAACTCCATCTCGTGACCAGCTTCATAATTGATTAAACACAACTGTAGACTCCCATGATCAGGAAGTGCAATTTTGCTGGTGTCGCTTCAAGTCTAAAATACCTCCAGGGTAATTACAGGCTCAGAGGCAACGCAGAAGGCTTTGAAGTAGGGAAAGAAAAGATTAGGGCGTCCAGAGGATCTGCGCCTGTTCATTTGTCCTTCATGGCAAAATCTTAAAAGCCTTTGGGGAAAGATGCCTCTGCTGGCAGGGGCTTCGGGGTCTGGACATCCCTGTCCGGCTGCACATGGAAGGAGGGTGGTGTCCCAGGCCATGGCAAGCTTCAGAGGTCACCGCACATCCCCTGGAAACGGCTGCCTCTCCTGGTGGCTCTAACACCAGCTTCACGCAGCTCTGATTCTCTCTGCCGTGGGTCTGGTTTGCCCAACTGGCCGCAACTTGAGCCATCCACTTGAAGCAGGAAAAAGTGCACTCTGTCTGACCAGCTAAATTATTTACCTTGATAGCAATTATCCAACACTACAAGCCACACTCTAAAGCCCTCTTTACAGCTCATGCAGAGAGGATATAAACCTTTTTTCAGAAATGACGAGAGTGAAGGGCTCTTTTTAATTTTTTAATTAATAATAGGTTAGAAGGAAAAACCATTATTAGTGACAGTACATAATCGGCAAGCGAGACCTGCATTGTTAAGAGGACCATTGAAGGAAATGTTAATGAATTGAATTTGAAGTTCTTCTAGTCAACCTGGAGACAACTAATGGCTTCAGAGTGGAAAAGTGAGGAGTTATTAAATGTTGTATATTTATTGCACTAATAATCAAATTGCCAGAGGCTGGGAGAGATGCAAATATCCGCCCAAGTCCTGTTTAACCATTAGCTGTGGAAACGCAAGAGACTCACTAGGGGGAAGTTACTGAATGCAAACATTTGCCAATGCCACTGTGATGGATAGTTCACGGATTAGGGCCATAACTACTCCAATCCCAGGAAAGCCCATTTCAGCAGAGGATAGCATCGTAACTTAATTTTTTTACTGGCACTTGGAGAGAGACAAGGACAGTATTTCTGGCAGCTGCCATTTTACATAGTCTGGTGTTTTGTATTAAAAAAAAAAAAAGGGAAGAAAAGAACCACTCAGCCTTTCCAGTTGCCCTGGTTTTCCTGTTCTCCCAGGGGGAGGTGAAACCCCTTAGGTCCTGGCACAGGCTCTTCCTAAAGCAGAGGCCCCTCTGAGAAAAAAACGCAAAGACCCTCTGGCACCTCTGTGATAACTCCTCTCAAAGAACGATTAACTTTACTGGGAGCAAACCTTGGAGTAGAAAGGAGCAAACTCTCGAGACAGAGCTGAGATTCTGGGCTGGGCCTTCTGGATTCGCCTCCTCCTAGCTGAGTGAGCTTTGGAGAGTCATTTCTCTCTCCAGACCTCTTTGTTTCCTCATTGGCAAAATGGGGAGAGTCATACCTACCGTGCAAGATTGGGTCAAGGATCAGCGATAAATTGTGCCGAGTGCCTAAGAAAGTGGCTGCAACATAATAAGTTATTGTTTTAGGGGCTTCTCTGGAATCAGACCCTCACATGAGGATTCAGTGTGTTTGTGATTTGCTAAGAGAGTCTGCCCAGGGCAAATGTGGACGGGAATGGGAGAGACAGACAAGAAAGGAGAGATGGCCAGAAAAGGACTGGATTTCAATGATGTCCCAGGGGAGGTAGCTTCACCCCAATCCCCAGGGGAACTCTAGAGTGTAAGTCATGCCTCAGAGTTGCCAAAAGGCAAGAAACTGGACATTCATATTCCTGGGCTTCTCAGTCATTCGTCAAGGCCTCTCTGATGAGACCTAAATTTCCAGGTACTTTTCAGTTCTCCAAACCATGGGCAAAGCAGGCTCTGGTAGTCTGAACATAGTTCCCCAGAAGAGGTACAGTTGCTGACCGTTAGAAGCAAAGCAGCCGGGGGTACCCAAAATAAAAGATCCAAGAAAAGATCCAAGGGCATTTGGGCAAAGAGTAACAACATCATTCCATTGAGTGCTCTACTCCTCAGAGCTATGGTTGTAATTAGCATTGATTTTATTACCTATCTTGCAGTTATCCCAGAGCTCTCTCTCCAGCAATATTTCAGCTGAATGTGGCTTCATGAAGAAAAGGGGTCCATCACCTTCCTGAACTCAAATCAGCAGGGCTGGAGTGAGCACTTGCTGCGTGCTCTCCACTGCACTGCGCCCTTGGGGAAAAGACACATGACATAAAGTGTAGGTTCCATCCCAGTCCCCTGGGGAGAGGAGTCACTCAAAGGAAAAGTGCAATAACTTCACAAGATAAGAGCTCATTCTTGGGAGCAACAAAACCAAGGCAGGAAACAGAGCAGCTCTTAATTCTACTGTCATCGGGGAAGAAAAATGGTGCCAGTAGGGACTGTTTCAAATATGGGATTTCTTAAGGAAATAAACAGGGCTCCAGACCAAGGTGACCGAGGGCCAGGCTCGGGAAGCAGGACACTGGAAACAGCAAACAAGCCCTAGGTAAAGCATCACTCCCTCTCCCAGTACCCCCTCTAAAATGTCACCTGTGCCATTAAGAACCCTACATGACAATAAAGACATGGGGAATTATCTTCCTTAGAGCTGGTAACTCAGAACTACCAATACTAACAGCAAAACAAATTTTCCAACTGCAAGGAACCTTGGAGATCATTTTATCTAAGCCCCTTGCTTTAGCATAAGGAAATTTAGGCATGAAAGTTTAACAAGTTGCCATTTGCCATGGCAGAACTGAGATCACAACCCATGTCTCCTCATTCCTAATGTAATGATCTTTGTATTGTTCCAGGTTAAATCTATAAATATAAGATTTGCACGTGCCTAAGAACAGCTTCCTTTTGCCCCCATAGACCAGGGATTTGTAAACTACAGCCTGCAGGCCAAATTCTGCAGGTGGCCTGTTTTGATAAAGTTTTATTGGAACACAGCCATGCTGTTCAATGATGTTTTGTCCATGGTTTGTTCACACTACAGCGGTAGGGCTGAGTCATTGCAACAGAGACTATGTGGACCATAAGGCCTAAAATATTTCCTATCTGGACATTTGCAGAAAAATTGAACTGACCCCTGAGGTAGATCGTTAGGAGGTGGGCATTCTCAAATGAACCAGCCTTCTACCTGGGAGGGGAGACTGGTAATTCAGCCAGATGGCTGTCTAAATGCCTTCCTGAGTAACCCAGGAATAGATGGTGGTAGAACAGGCTGGGAACTCTGCTGAGAAGGCTCAGATCACGGAAAAGGCCCGTCCTGTTTTCCCAAGGTCAGCTCACCCTGGGCAGAGGAGCCTTACGCATCACATGGGCCACCAGCTTAGAGGACCTTCTTAGTCCATTTAAATGCAGGGAGGAGACCCTCAAAGTTGCCTTCCAGCTCAGTCATTCAAATGCCAACCAGTGACCCTTCCACCTCACTCCCTGGCAACACACTGCTTTTTCTCCATTCTCTACGAAGTGCTACATAAACAAAGGGTACACATGTTCCCTGCTTCAGCACTACCAGAATTACCCGTTTTCATTCACAGAATAATGACATGTATTTAGCAAGGTCAGTCCATGATTCCAACTGCTCTAACAAGATCACTGATATCTGCTCTCTATCTGGTCAGGCTGAGTCTTGGACAAAGAGAAGTGTATTTCACCAAACCCCATGCTACAAAGAGTTGAAGGTGAACCTTACTAGCACTCAGCTGCAGAGAAACAGTCCAAGGTGCTATATAGGAAAAGCTTCATAAATGCTATTACTTGCCTAACAGATAATATGATTCTAAACACTGACAAGTGATTTAATTAATGTGCTACCTTTCTGTGGACACCCTAGAGTTGTCTCAGAAGCTAGGTAAAATTAAGCTGTTTGCAGACAGCATTCTGGTTGTATTGCTACTGGGGAATATTTTATTTGTGAGATTATCTCTTGAGAGTCTTGAAAGTCATATCACCAACAGGATTAATAATAATAACATAATTATAATAATATATAATATAATCTATATATAACAATATATTATGTATTGCAATATAATTAACAACACATTACATTGTATTTAAATTTTAAAAATTAGAAGAAGTGAACAGATTGTCTGAGGATCACTTCTGCCTCCATGTAAGACTCAACTTTCAAATGAAACCCAGCATCCCTCCCTCGGGCACCTCAAAAGAGGAGGTGAAATCACATCTGACAGCCTCAAGTGAGTCTCAGGTGCTACAGGCACTCACACACTCAGCATCCCTCTGACAAGAAAGAACACTGTGGTGAGCAGGAAACTAACACTCTAAAGTGGAGAGGGTAAAAGAATGTCCTGTAATATCAGCCGGAAGGGCCCCTCTGAGACCCATGTCTGCAGCAGTGAGCAGGGGAACCAACCCCTCTCAGAAATACTGATAGACTGTGATGTGTACAGCTGCTCCTCTGCCGAGACTGGATGGAGACCTGGAAGTTGCTGATGCTTCTGGAAAAGCTCCTCCAGGAAGAATGATGTCTCAGAGGTGTTGGATACCTGGCTGGGAAGTAAAGGGAGTGGTTGCCCGGGTAAATCTGGCTGATGTCCCCAGTCTCTGGAATGTCTGAATGCCCATATTGCTAGAGTACGCGCATGTCTGCATACCATGCTTGGGCCAGTCGAATGAAGGGAGCCTAGAAGATGATGGTAATGACCTTTCTAATAAGCCTGGCACCACTGACTCATGCGGCTGAGGCTCCATCCTTTCCCAAGAGCTGCCCTGAGAAGCTGAGCACTTATCCTGGTGATGATGCCAGAACAAGAAGGGTTTGGAACTCTTTATTGGGGCTACTTGTCAGACCCTTTTGTAAATCCTTTGGAAAGCCCTCAAAAGTAACAATTTTTATCTTTTGAGGATAGATGTGACTTTTGGAATGAGTCAAAAGGTTGCTCAGAACCCAGCCTGGCGAACACGGTGAGTAACCATGCTGGGGGACATCGTGTAGGAAGAGTCCTGTTTTCCCTGGCTGGCTCCAGTCTTGCTCCTGAGAGTGGTGGTAAAAGACAAGTTCTCTGCCTGGAGCAAGGGCAGCCTGGGCATGGCTGCATAGCATTGAAAGACGCCCTCACTAAGGAGCCACCGAGCCTGAGAAAATATTAGTCCCATGATTTCCAGTGCCACGGGGTATACGAGAAATCAAGAATCACAAGTGGAATCTCAGACAATGCAGGGCGCTGTAGGTGCCCACATATTCATAAGGCAAGGGAGGTCCGCGACAGCCCTGCCTTTTGTCAGAGTTTGGGAAGCTACCGCCCAGGGGCCAATCTAGCCCACGAGCCAATTCCCTGTGTTTGTAAATAAAGTTTTATTGGGGCACAGCTGTGCTCATTTGTTTAGGTGTCTGCGCTGCTTGCACACAACGGCAGCAGTGAGTAGCTACAACAGAAAACCCATGGCCAGCAAAGCCTAAACTGTTTACTATCAGACCCTTTACAGAAAGTTTGCCCACCTCAGTCCCTCCCGATCCTGTTTTAGAGGGTAATTAAAGTGGGGGATGTGCGCTGAGTAGACTTTTCTCCCCTGTTTTCCTCAGTGACATTTGACCTTTTTATCTGTATGGAAAGTAATAACAAAGAATGTGGCATATACTTTTATTGGTATCCTAGGGCTGCCATAAATTACCACAATCCGGGTGGCTATTAACAACAGAAATTTATTTTCATAATTCAGAAGAATAAAAATCCAAACTTGGGACATTGGCTGGGCTACACTCTCTCTGAAGGCTGTAGGGGAGTCAGTGTCCTTGCTTCTTTCCAGCTTCCAGTGGTCGCCAGAAACCCTTGGTGTCCCTTGGCTTGTAGATGTCTCTCTCTGATCTCTGCCTCCATCTTCACATGGCATTTTCCCTGTGTGTCTGCATCTCTGCACCCAAATTTCCCTCTTCTTATAAGGACACCATCATATAGCACTTGAGGCCCACTCTGTTTCTACAACCTCATCGTAACTTGATTACATCTGTAATGACCCTTTTTCCAACTAAAGTCATATTCACAGCTTCCAGTAGACAAGAATCTGGGGAGAACACTATTCCACCCAGAACAACTTGGTACTTAGTACTCAACAAATGTTATTTTTTGCCCTTCATGATACCTTCGGACCTATTTCCAAGCCAGTTGACCCCCTTCCATCCACAACAGCACGGAGGAGCTTGGCATTGTGTCCTTCTGTACTCCCATGTCTATTCTCTTCTATTTAGAAATATCTTCCCTCTTCTCGACTACCTAATGTCACCCTTTTTAATTCCTCCTGAAGATTCACATCAGCGAAAGCCCATGAATGGCATTTCTCTTATTTTTATTTCCCAAATCTTCACAACACTGAAACTTCCCAAATCTGGGTTTATGGCCTCAATGGCTTCCTCAGATTAGTCTTGGGGCTAAGCCACAAAAAAATAGTCAATTCTAGGTATGAACACAGTCACTTATACTAAAAAATAATTCCTTGTTTATCTGAAATTCAGATTTAACTGGGAGTCCTGTATTTTATCTGGCAACCCTAACATTGTTTATACTGTCTGTTGGTAGGTAGGGATTTCCTTTAACATTTATGACTCCTTGATAGCACTAGACAAAGGCAAGTATTATTTAAAATGGCAAAATAAATAATTACGACCATAGAATCACAGGGAAGAGAGAACAGTAGAGAATTGTTACAGCTTTGCTACTCTTTGCTAGACAGCTCTTATTTCTCTCTATGTTCCCCAGGGCACCAATACTTTGAACATTAAAAATTTGATGAAGAAGTGAATGAATGAATGAATAAATGAATGAGTCTCAAGAAGGAGGTGCCATAGGGACTCAGAGGCTGTTGAAAAGGAAGGTTAATGACCTCAAAGTTACTTTCACCCTCTTTAAACAGTACCAGTCTGATGTTTATAGCTTTTTTATGCTACATACTTGTCCCACACACATTTAATGTTCACATGCTATGTGCAGAATAAGTGCTTTGATGGTGTGATTAATTAAGGGACACAGAAATGTCCCTCTCCTTGAGAAGCCTTCATCGAGTAAAGAGGCTTGAGGCATAGTCATAAATGTATATTGATAGGGCAGCCTGAGGCAAGGGATACAAGCAAATGTTCCAGAAGTTTGAAAGCAATGCAAGGCTTCTAGTATGAGAGCAGAATTTACAGGAGCTAATGGGGTTCAAGGATCCGTGATCCAGGTCAGTGGACCCCCTCAAAGGTATGTATATGGAAACAAAGCACCCCACTTCACTAAACCTTGCTATGAGGTGACACATTCATGAATGATCAGATCCTGAAATACAGGGGGAAAAGGGGTCTTAATATAATTCAGTGTCACCCAGCTGGACGTGGCTCAGCAGTTGAGCATCGACCTAGGATCCAGACGATCAGGGTTTGATTCCCGGTCAGGGCACATGCCGGGGTTGTGGGTTCGATCCCCAGTTGGGGGCGTGCAGGAGGCAGCTAATCAATGACTCTCTCATCATTGATGTTTCTCTCTCTCTCTCCCTCTCTCTTCCTCTCTCTGAAATCAATAAAGATATATTTAAAATATATATATAATTCAGTGTCTCTGGGCCTTGGAATCCTCATCTGTAAAATGGAAATAAGATTAGCTCCTCCACAGAGTTCATATGAGATTGAAAAGAAATACATGTCATAGGTTTTCTGCTACCTTAGGGACACCACATACGTCCAATAAATAGCAGCTAGCACATTGTATTACAATATTTCCTCAACTTTAAGGTGCCATAGATTGGAAGGTATGTCTTTGATTTAAAAACAGCATTTTAGGGAGAAAAAGAAGGAAAATAATATATTAGGTCTACACATAGACTGTAAGAAGGATGCTAATCACAACTATCTTAAAATGCTAAAAAGCTATTTCCTAGAATTGAAGAAATACAGTAGGTATTAGCATGTCCCAAGAGCCCATTGATTTGCTCAATTTCTTTGAAATTTAAAGCTGCATCAAGTCCTTATAAGTTGGAGATTTCAGGATATTTGTGTCTGTCAAAGTAGGATCCTATAGCTCAGACCACAGAAGATGGATTGGGACCTTCACATGTACATACACACACAAGTGCACGCGCGCACACAAGCACACACACACACACACAGATATGGAAACCTAGGAACAAATCACCCTTTGCAGTAAACTCACTCATTGTCTGAGCAGAATCGTGTTCTTTTAAAAATAAAACTGTGAGTGGGAGTGCTTGTGTTCTGGAATAGAGTCTTTTTTCCTTCCCTTCATCCCATGTTCCTTGGCTACATGCTATTATGTGATATTCAGGACTGTCAAACCTTCTGGAGCCATAAGCATTTTTCAGACAACCAATCTCAATATGCATTATCAAAATTAGATCTTTTCTCTGCAGATGACAATTACATATTATATGGTTACACGTTTAGGAGTCTGTGACACCGTATTGTTAGACTTGGGGTATTGACTTTTAACAATATGTTACCTTATTATATTTGGTGTTGCATTATGCCTGGATTGCAGCATTTGTCCCATGGCCCCACTCAGGCTGCAATTAGTTTCTCAGTAAGTGTCAAACAGCATGGGGAGGGGAAGAGTGGGTGAAAGGTAGCTTGGAAATGATTTTCTTTTGCAACTGTCATTTAACTATCCTGTTCTTCAACAAAAGAACTTCAACTATTCCAGAAAAATGCAAGTGGTATGCTCATCAATAGGACTGCCTCTGAACAGAATAAGAGCTCCAGTTGGGAGTTCAAACATTACAAAGATCTTGGATACCACCCCATGGTCACAGAAGAGCTTATTGCAGGGCAGGGGGAGAGAGGAGGAACAGGACATAAGAAATCCCTGTATTCATTTCTATAAACACAAGCTCAATGCCGTTTAAACTCATAAACATGCTAAAAGGAGCAAGAGGTAGCCTGTTACTTTGTCATATATTTTTATAGGCCTTTCTGAATGGTTTCAGATTTGACATAGTAACTGCCTGTTACTAGAAATAAACTGTGTAAGTCAATTCCATGCTGTCGTAATTCACTGCCCAGGGTTGTTCAAAGAGATTTAGTGATGCCCATGATGGACAGCAAGCCCCTTGATGTTCTCATTTTCACTTGGTGTTTGCAGCGCCTCCAGCTTACTGACCTCTGGAGATGGGGAAGGAGAGGGACTTCCTCGGTGTCATTGTTTCCACCAAGTCAGGAAGAGGCCTATCTCCACATGAAACCAGTCTCTTTGGGCCTGTATGCCTCCCTCTATTTCTACAGGTTGACAATCACAGTTCCCATTAGAGTGACCTGCTTCTGAAAGAATAAATTAAACCAAGGTCACAATACCACCCAGCAGGAATTAGGTGCCTGGAAAGTAGCAATACCTCATCTCCTTGGCTGGCATTTTCTTTTGACTGAAGACTTTGGCTGCTTCTCCACCATGTCACGCACCCAGATGGAAAGGGAAAAATCCATTCAGCCATCTGGCTGTTTCCATCTACACAATGCCATGCATCTGGGGCCATCTGGGAGATGGACTGAATTTTTTCACTTTCTGCCTGGTTGTTTGGTGTGGTATAGATGCAGCCCATTACTAGGCTAACGTACAGTAACCCCCTGCCCCATTTGAATGGCTGGGGGAAAAAAGAGTCCAGGATAACGAGGCCTATAGCACCATTTGGGAAAATAAATTGAAACTTTGTGAATAGCAGCATAATACAAACTGCAGGAAATAATAAAGGCTAAGACTATTGTTTATTAGAAGAAGCAAACACGAGAACTGAATCGAGTGATTATTTGTCAACTTAGTTTGCCCCAGACAGCTAGCACAATATTCTCAAGGGCATATTATTACAATTCTTTCCTAGGGTTGGACATTAGTCTAAAAGACATCTCAAGTGGACTCCTGTGCTTGGATTTGCGGTTGAACTAAAAACTGTATGATTTCTGTGCCCCTAATTAGTATCTCCTACAAGAGACTCCCTCTGTTTCTCAGAGTTAGTTCTACAACAAATAATAGAGAAATTTATGAAACGTTTCCCTAGAATCATGTTCAGCTCAGCAGAATTTCCATACAGATTTCAGAAACTCGGTCTTTTAGCAACAGTGGGAGCTTAATAGTACGGGGTGGATGGTTGAGATTTAAGGGGTGTATAAATTGTGGGAACATGTAACTAGTGACTGTGCAAATGAGGGTTTCCCTGGTATTGCAATTAAACATCTTGGAATTCAGGGGTACTTTCTGCTCCCCTAGCTCATTTCTGAAGCTTATCTCTGGCAAGGTCTGGCCGCTTTTCCTTAGCATCCATCTCTGCAGACAGCAATGCTCAACTCAGTGTCTAGAGTTTTCTTCCCATGTACTATTGGGCAAAATATAAAAATGATTGAATAATAAGAACAGATGTGGGGAAATCACGATTAAAATATCCAGCCTAGAATGGGCAGGGTGGGGGCTAGGGTACAGCAGACATGTACCCAAGGAATTGAGCCCAACCTTGGCTCTGAAGCCAACTTTAGATTTGTCAGAAAAAGTGTGGAGGGCATTTAGGGCCCAGAGGGAAAAAGAAAAGAAAGTTTATGAAAGGTAGACTTAGAGAATAAAAATAAATTCCTTGCTGCTTCTATCCCAGCATTATGACCAGGAATCCCCCTGCACACATTTAAATGGCATGTTCACGTTTTATGAATCAGACCCTTAGTTTTAATTGCTTCTTGGACTATAGGCCAATTAAGGATGGGTCAGAAGGGCAGGGATCACTCCCACAGCCTCTGAGGTTCTGAGAGGCGGAGCTTGCTTAGCCTGAGGCATCCATTCACACTTGTATTAAAAAAAAAAAAAAAAAGACTGAGTACACCATTAAACACCTCTGGTAGGAATGCTTACTTTATATGGGCTAAAAGCAAAAACTGGAGACCAAAAGTTCCCCTTTGGCCCCATCTCATGCTTTCAAATAAAACCAATTAAAACGTTTCTCCTTGCCTGAGCCACGGAAAACTAAATAACAACATATACAGACTCAGTACTGAATCTTGAGAAACTGCCAAGTCCTCCGAGATCTCCCCTCTATTTATCTATAATTGATCCTCTGCACCTTTATGCAATATAGAGGTTAGAGATTAAGAGTTTTTTAAAAATATTACAGGTAATACTAGCTGCATAAGATACACATCTTAATGGACTTCTAGTTCCCACAAAGCAACTCCAGTATTGTAAATCACTGAAGTAAGTAGTAAGACTTAGTGGGAAGAAAGATAAAATCTGCTATTGAGCCATACATTATACTTCACATACCCTGACTTGTGTATAGAGTATTTCTCCTGCTTTGTTTTCACATAAGAAAATTAAAATTTGGAGAATTTATTCAAAAACTATATTTTGCCAAACATTTCCAAAGCTTTTAATATCAACTTTAGATCTGATAGCCAGGTTTAATGAGACAGTCATCTGCACCCCATGTTTCAGCACTGAACATGTCTAAATGTTCATTTTGAGGAGCCCATGGGGTTGGTGAGAGGGTCAAACTAAACAGTACATGACCTAGCAATTGCAATAGCATTTCTCACTTACAGGTCACTGGTTCAAATCTCACTCCAGTCAGTGGGACCCCAAAGCCCTGACCATTTAGTTGCTCAGGGACCTGGTGAATTGAGTTGCTATGAGAAGTCTGGTCACCATTCCAGCTGGACATCTAATCAGAACAAACAGATTGTTCATAACTCACCCTTGTTCCTCCTGGCTTCCCTCCTTCTCCCCATACTGTCCTAGTTGTGGAGCCCTGACCAAGAAACACCAAATGACTAGCCCTGGAGTCAGAAACCCTGCCCTCTATTTCCAGAAATGTAGGCTTCTGTACTATACCTACACACACACACTCACACACACACACACACACACACACCCTGTCATGAGGGAGTCCAGTCACCATCCTTGGACTCAGGAGGTAAATCACGTTTTCTGTTTATGCTATTAATCCAGTTCCTTTTGCTGAGACCAGATTTGTCTGCAATTTTTTTTCTTTGTCCAATATACATATCCACATCACTGAGTAGATAACCAACTAATTGAACAATATAAAAAATAATTTCCCAATTTATGATAAACCTTACAATGAAGCTTCCTCGTTTTCCTAATGAAGGAAGGAAGCATGGAGATAAAAGTGAAACGATTTATTAGATTTTGTTCCTGTGCCACTGACATAAAATAGTAAACCAGCTTGGCAGTTACCACAGGCGCCCAGCATGTGCTCATTAACTCTTTGCCAGGTACAAAGGTGTCCTAACAGCTCTGTTTTAATTCCATGATCCGGCCCATAATCCAGTGCTAAACAATAATTAGTATTGACTTGTTAAACAGTAGTTGAAGGCTTCCTTTAAGCGCCTCAAATATACTTTAAGTTCCATAGACAGAGAATCAAAGGAAAGAGGAGGCATAGTTGGAAGAAGAGAGAGGAGAGCATGAAGGCATTTTGTGATGTTTTTAACTGTAAAGAAAGACCTGTTCTCCCGCCCGGAAACTTTGCAGGTATTTATGCATTGTTTCCAGACCCACATGGGCACTCCATTCCACCCCATGCCTGCTTGCCGATGCCATTGTGCAAGAAAGTCATTTCTTCTCTAATAGGCTGCCCCCATCCCGCACTCCCTTTTACCTTGTCAGACTGACCACATGTTGGACAATTTTCTCCCCTCTTCTAATGCAGTTTAAACTCTTTCCTGCTAATGGTTCTTTTCATCCTATGCATCAAGTTTCGTTTAAAATCAGCAATGAATGAAGACCTCTGGCACTGCAGAATTTCCCATGGTTTCTTTTGTTGTCCAATTGTGCATATGGATAAGCAAGAGGGGACACTGACCACATTTGCTGGGGAAGTGCTGAGGATGCCCATCTGGGCGGAGGGAAGGATGGGAAACGCACTGTGATTTGCTTGCTAGAGAGGCGCAGGGACACTGCAGTGCTGGTGCCCACTCACCTTGCACCCCCCCACCTCGTGCCCCTGGCTGTGCCATCTCTTCCTGGTGCTCCATAAAAGAAAGACGAGCATTAGACGTAAAAGGTGTCACAAAATCATTGATTCATGGTATTCCCACGAGCTTCATTCCCTCTGGCCCTGAGGGGAATGGGAAGTTCAGGATCCAGAACTGTTCTTTCACTTGGATAACTAGACCTCTGTGACAAAGTCATGTAAAACCCTTCTCACACAGACTGCATGTGCCAGATTTATAGTCTTAAGCCAAATCAAATAGATGTCCTCTGAAGTGTCCATGCATCCGTCCGTCTGTCCATCATCCAGTGTTTCTGAGCACCTTTTAAAAAGCTTTAGAAAAGAATAGATCTGGGTTCTGCCTTCAAGCAACTTTACACTCTGATGGTGGGAACAAACCATGAACCAGGAAATCAAAGAGTAGATCAATAGTATAACTAACAAAGAACAAAGTGTGAAAGCACAGGTGTTGAGGAAGGAGACATGTTTAAGAGTGTGGTAATGTTCAGATCATGCTTTTGGAAGTTGTGGGCTTGTGTGAGGTCTTGAGGAATGGGTATTTTTTTTTTTTTTAAGGAAGAGGGAAGAGAAAGGGGACCATCTCAGACAAGGAATCAGCACAAAGACTCAGAAGCCAGAATCAGCTCTTTTTCTTCCAGAACACAACAAATAATAGAGCACACTAGTAGAGCACTTTACATTTTATAAAACATGCCCATGTTCTTTATCTTATTTGCTTCTCCCACTGATCCTGTGGCGTAAGCATGACAGAAAGATTTAGCATAAAACAGAGCTAGATGCTGGGAAACCTGTGCAAGGTCATTGCAGTAATTTCTAACAGAATCAATAAGGGCTATCTCAGGAAGTTAAGAATGGATGAAAGAGAAGTTTAAGATGAAGAATAAACATGTTAGATGGACTGGGATGGTTGCAGGAATTGAAATAGGAGAACGTAAGACTATTAGCAAATTTCTCCAAAGGTGACAAGAAGAGTGGCACTATTCATTAATGGTGAGTAAGGAAAGAAGAGCAGCTGGGGAGAATATTAAAATGATCATTTTCTTCTGTATTTAGTAAATTTGGGGGAACTATGGAAAACTCAAATGAAAATGGCTAGCAGACATTTACTTGTAGACACCTGGTATTCAAGGTCAGAGGCAGATTGGAAACATAGATTTAAGAGTCATTAGCATAAATGTGGGGTCATAGAGATCCTCTATAAGTGGGGCGATGGCCCAGCGATAAACCTGGACATTCCACTTAAGGGGCAGAAGAAGGGAGAGTGCTCATTTAATTAAGACCGATAATGCATGGAAAGTCCTTTTCAAAATATAAGAATAACATGTGGAGGTTCATGGATCATAGATTGAAAATGAAATTCAAAAGGATGGGATCTTAGGGCTTCTTCAGTCCTGCCCCTTCATTTTTCCAAGGAGGAAACAGATAGTGGAAGATAGTGGTTACACCATAATTTATTAATTCGTTAGCATCCAACAATCTCCATATTCTTGTGGAATGATTTTATTAACTAGCTAGAAAACACAGGGAATAGCTTGAGGGGCAGAAACATTGGAGCTCAAGGTTTTTTTTGGAAGTGGCTGTGTGGGAATGGGAAGGGAAGACCCAGGTCGTGAACTATCTAGGGAGGGCAGAGTTGGATGGGGATGTCCTAGAAGAAAGGATGAATCCCAGGGCATCCAGAGGGTAAGAAAAGGTAGGGCTGCTAGAGAAGTGGTCATGAAAAATTGAAGAGAAGAACATACCAAAGATGCTTCCTTGGCATCACCATGTCCCATTGTGAAAAAGCGTAAAGGTGAAGTCTGGATGGACTGTTTGACATGTGCAGTATGAGCTGATCTGTTCAGTCTTGCTACCACTAGCTCTAAAAGAGATGGTATAAAGAGAATTGCTTTGAACTACAGCGTTTCATATCTACACAGAGATGTAAGAATGGAGTTCATCCAACTTATGAAATTTTATCAAGCCAAAAGGTTTTGTTGAGTAACACAAAATGCCAGAATTTTGCATTGAATACATCTAAGACAATTTGTGTCACCCTGGGAAGATTATTTCACTTTGTAGAACCTCAGTAACCTCATGTTCTACCAACCTCACTGGGTCATTGAGAATATAAATAAGATAATGGAAGTGCCTGGTACAAAGTAGACTATCAATAAATATGAATCCCTTTTCCAGAGATACTTCTTAATAAGATATTCAATACACATACAACACACACATAGAGACACACACTCATACACATACATCATTCATATTTTCAAATAAATTACTTCAGATTTAAGAGAAAATTCACTATATAGAAAGAAAAAACCTGCAACAGTCCTTTGTGCCAGAACTTGAGTGGAATGTAATCTGGTAGAAGCTATTTATGGCATAAGTAGGGAATTCCACTATATGCCATAGTAATTATGATGAGTGTAAACCAGGAAGATGGGTCAACCTAATATACATACCAACATACATGGTTACATACATACACACATACTGCCTAGTCACCCTGAAGAAGAAGGTTTAAAGAATAAATTTCCAGACCAACCTCTTTTTATCTGGGTGCAGTTTTTGTACCTGCAATTAGCTCCTTCAACCTTCAATCTAGGAATCAGCTGGTTAATTGTGCATGTAAGTGGCTAATAGCTTTAACTGGGGGATGGTGCAGGCCTAGAGGGTCACACACTTTTCTTCCTCCTCATGCATTAGTTTAGTTGTTACACATTACAGACACACCTACACACACACACACACACCCAAAAGAGCTAAAAGAGAGAGGAGAGAGAGAATATAACCTGTAATACTTAAAGAGGAATAGATGCATGGAATAACTAAGCCACAGGTGGTGGTTGTTTTTTAAAAAAGGGTAACCCTAAGAAATGTCATCCTTGTGTCCCAGCTAGAGTGCTTGAAAAGTATCTGTGAATACTTTGATGCTCTAGCATCAAACTGAGTCCATAATAAGAAAGGAGAGAATGATGTAGAGAATCCCATTCCAACAGCCACTGGATTACTCAGAGGTATTTGAGTGACTCTCATATTTCATGAGAACAAGGATGGTTCAGATTACTTGGGGGTCGGGGAACAGTGAGTGGAATAAAATAACAGAAACAAGTTTTTGAGTTCAAGGTTGGGCAACTATATATGGCACACTATCCCTACTCTACCTTTAAGCCAGCCTGATGCTCCAAATACCATCCACAGTCAGTGTATTATGCAAGTATTCCCCAGTATCTTGAGACAAGCACCTCACCTTCTCCTCTGTCATGTAGCTCTGGACTTGCCTTCACCATCCAGCACTCTGGATGGGGCTTTAAGCTGCCCCTCAAGAATATCAAGAACATGTTCGCCATCGGCTCTTCCTACTTTGAATGGACTGACTACTTTTGGGTCATATAAGTGTTTGACCTTGGATCTTTAGGGACCCGACTCTTGATTCAAGCAGTGCTCCCAACAAACATGCTTTATCACACCTGATGGAAGAAAATGAGCCACTGATCCCAGTTTTAGACATGTGAGTTACTTCCAATTAAAATATTGTTCAAAGGCCTCAAGTTGCCTGGAAGAATCTATCTGCTTGGGCAACTGGGGCCCTTGAGTCTAGCAGACTCAGCAGGCTGTAATCAAAACGTCAAGGACTTCCCTTTAGATCTCACTCAGTTTCTCTACATGGACCTGGTTTAATAGGATGGAGCACACAGAGCCTTGCCCAATACTGTTCTCATATGAAGGCAATGCCGGAGAGCTGGCCTTGAGAGTCAGAATTAGAAAGGAAAATGTGTTGTTTTGGAGCTACCTGAGGAGGGCAAGACAAGGCGGGGTACTGCAAGGGGGGACTCTGGACTTTATACAAGGGTGGCACTAATAATGGAAAGAGGTTTCAACACTGATTAGTCACCTGATCTTGGGCAACTCACTTAACATCTTCAAGGCTCAGTTTTCTCATCCATAAAATGGGAACAATATTAAGACCTGTTCCACATATTCAATTCATCTGAAGAAAACATTTATTAATCTTCAACAGTGTACCAGACAGATCATGAAATTAACCAAAGGGGCATATGTGAAAGTACTTTGCATATTTTTATATTAGTCGTATATGTTTAATAAACATTTTAAAATTTAGGTTTAATGGGCCTTCTGCCAATGGACCAAGAAAATTCCAAAAACACTAGATGAGAGTTCTAGGACAAAACTCTAAGTGACAAGATTTATAGAACTGCACATGTCACCTAAAGGACAATTCTAAGACAAAGGCTGCGGGTTGATCACGTTCATTCTGATGCCCTCCTACACCTCATTTCTGTAGTCTTTTTCTCTGTGCTTCCCTCACCCAAGTCTTCTCAACCCTCCCAGCCCCCCTACACAGTTCTTAGGTCTGGCTTGCCAGCCTCAAGCAACTCCAAAGAAATTCTTTCTTTCTACTCATCAAAATTCCTCTGTCCTGTGTCCCACTCTTTTAGGTCATGATTGTTCAGCAAGCTAAATTCTGATGACACTAATTCTCATCATGGTGTTAATGACTGATAAGTGCCTATTCCCTTTCTCTGGGCCCTGTGAATTTTAAATAGATTCCTAGAGAGTCTTTGCCTTGGAGAAAAGAACAAATTGAATGAATGCACCAAGGAACTTTTTTTTCCCCTCTCCATAAATCACATCATACAAGACTGCAGAAGGTTCTTGCTCTGTGTCCCTTGGGACCTCACTAGAGGCAGAGTCGAAGAGACAGGAGAATGCAGGAGTGACACTCCAACTACCTGAAAAATGCATACAGGTGTCAGTTTTCAGAGAGAGGTGCCCTAACCTGTCCAGTCCCCTGTCCTGTGCAGATCTGGCTTGGGCCTAGGCAGCAAGTCACCAGAGTTAATTTTCTCCCTTTAGTTTCAGAATTCAACCCTCTTCCCCACAAGCCATCATCAGACCATCAGGGGTTTCTTGTTACAATTTAATTTTTCTCAGTTGCACACTGGGGTTCTAATCTGCATCACACCAGCAGTGGGAACATTTTTAAGAATCATTTCCCAAGACACTTTTAATATATTTCCAGTAAATTGTACCTCAACCTGTCCAGCTGGCTGGGTCATTTAATAGTGACACACCCACTGAGTCCTGAGGGCCCTTGGAGATTTACCTATGTGATTTTCTAACAACAACAAAAAAACCTGCCGCAGATGAGGGGATAAAGCTTTACTTAAAAAGTAAATAAATAAAATAAAATTTATTGATTTTAGAGAGAGGGAGGGAGAGGAAGAAAAGGAAAGGCATTGATCAGCTGCCTCCTGCACCCCCCCCACCAGGAATCAAACCCCAGAACCTGGGCAAGTGCCCTGACAAGGAATTGAACTGACAACCTAACAGTGCACAGAACGATGCCCAACCAAATGAGCCACACTGGCCAGGGTGGGGACAAAGTTTTTCTAATGTCCAGGTGCTATGGGAATAGGATGAGAACTGCCCACCAGAGCCGGCTGGAACCTCCTTAAGCTTTATTATGAGAAAGCCTATACACAGCATTAGACAAAAAGGGTTTTGAAGATCCGCAATGAAATTATACCAGCTTTGGGGGAAGCTGCATTCAAAAAGAAAAAGAAAAAATAGCTGGGTGATTATTTAAAGCCCCAAAACAGACGGTATAGTTTATCAAGTATTTTTTAGCCAAATTCAGCAGTGCCTTCGGTGACTTAAAAGCACACTGCCAAATGTAAACAAAGTCTTCGTAGGACAGGAGCCAGTGAGCAGTCGCCCCGGAATCTGCAAAGTCAGAAGGAAAATATAATTAATCATAACTCATTCCTAGCTGGCTAGTTGGAATAACACCAGTGAGAAAAAGTGAAAAGTTAACAGGAGGATTGGGGGGGGGAAGAGTGGGGAGTGGGGAGGGGAGGTTCTTTCCTTTACTTTCAAGAGCTTGCTTTGTGCCATTTGGATCCAAGCCTGTGAAATAGACAAGGGTTTTGTTTTTGTGGGTTTTGGTTTTCATTTTTCATAATCCAGTTTATTTGACCTTTATTTTCCTGATAATAAGGGGAAAGGGAGAACGTGGCTGAGACACATTCCTCAAAAGTACAGCCGGTGAGACCAAAGGCCTGGGAAGCCAGAGGTCAGGACAGCAGAACACACCCCAAGCGTGCCGGGCAGCCCCCTCACATTTCACTCTCCAAGCTTCTCTGTCCTCCCTTCCTTCCTTCCTTCCTCCCTCCCTCCCTCCCTCCCTCCCTCCCTTCCTTCCTTCCTTCCTCCCTCCCTCCCTCTCCCTCCCTCTCTCCCTTCTTTCTTTTTCTTTCTTTCTTTCTTTCTTTCTTTCTTTCTTTCTTTCTTTCTTTCTTTCTTTCTTTCTTTCTTTCTTTCTTTCTTTCTTTCTTTCTTTCTTTCTTTCTTTCTTTCTCTCTCTCTCTCTCTCTCTCTCTCTCTCTCTCTCTCTCTCTCTCTCTCTCTCTCTTTCTTTCTTTCTTTCTTTCTTTCTTTCTTTCTTTCTTCTCTCCCTCTTCCTTTGTTTCTTTCATTCTGGTTTTCTTTTTAATGTCTTCCTTTCAGAAATAGGAGGAGGAAATGAATGAAGGAATGGGGGCCCTGCCGGCTTAGACAAGCTCCCCTCATTTCCTTGGAAAGACAGAAATCCATTTAGTCCCACAAATAACAGAAAGGTCCTTCTGAGGATGCAGGCAGCTCCTCTCTCTTGCAAATTCATCATCAGTATATTACCCTGAGCTTTGATGTCCCCACACAGCAGGCCCCATAAAGTGGGCACTCTTTTAAGAATGGCCACAGACGTCCCGATTTGCTGACAAAGCAAGGAAGGGGAAGTGGGGAATTACACCCCACAACACCCCACCTGCCACTCCCACCTCATCTAATTCATGAAAATCCTGAAAGGTTGGCATCTTTGCTGCTGCTCTTCATCAATGCCATTTAAGTGAATTTAGAACAATAATTTTATTAAAATGTTTTAGATGCCATATCTCCAATCCATAAAATTTATTGGACCTTTATGCAGAATTATACTGGAGTTGAAACATATAAATCAATTTATAAGGTCTAATGACACACAAATGCTTAAAAACTAAAGGCAATGTAGTAAATTCAAATTACCATTACAAATGTAAGCTTTGTAGTCAGTGTGTGACCTGCTAAGGATTATATTTAACTCCCCTGAGAGTGGTTTATCATAAAACTTTATACTTTTATTACAGTGAATTATTAAGTCCTCCATGACATGAGTCATTCCTCGTACTGACTATGGCTTTTTTAATGACACTATAATAGACATCTTGCTAATAGCAGGAGGATTGCTACCTCCGCAGTAAGGAAAAGGGGTGGGAGGCGGAGGAAAAGGAAAAGACAATACAGGACACATGCATGGAAAAGCATGCTTCCCAAGGGACTCGCATTAACAACCATACAAAAGAAATGTTGGGAGCTTAAAAACTCAGACCCCTCCATGTTCTGTCCTGGGTAAAACACTAGCTTATTGCCTCAAAGAAATTCAATTTAAAAGTCACATGTGGAGAAAGAAAAACAGTTTAGATTTTCCTAAGTAATTTTAGTTTTCCATCAGAACTTTAAAATCCTCTCCCTGCTGCTATGCCATAGACATGCTCCCTTGTGTTCTGATATGCTTCTCGCTAATAACAGATCACTGTGATCACATAATGTGCAGTGAGCCACTGCTCATAAACATGACCTCCCCGCAATGCCCCACTCCCTCCTTTCCGGGTTGTGTCCCCACCAGGGCCTCCTAGCAGGAGAATTTCCAGAGGCCATTTGAGCCCGTAGATCATCGCATGTGTGAAGTCTTCAACCACAGTCAAGGAAGGCCTTTGGAGGAAGTGTTCTGCATTATGCCTACAGACTTCAGAAAGGCAGGCCCGGTGAGTGAGATGTCCTTGGGTACCACCTACTCTTTTCAAAGACTAGTGGAGGCCCTGGATGCTAGTGTCACACAATCATTCACACATAGTGCCATTTTCACATGCAGGACACCAGAATTTAGAAATCCTGAACTTCTATCATGAGGGAAGACCCAGTTCACATAAAAGATGTCTCTGTATTCCAGATGGTGAAGAGATGGGTTAAAATAAGATTGATGCATTTGACCAAAGAGAAGAGAAAATGGGTGCCTGGCTTAGTTTTTCATGTATCTCTAAGCAAGAGGGACTTCTTTGTAGGAATTTCCCATGTATTCTGTTTTGTTTTGCTTTTTAGCTACTCTCTGGTGATCACCTCTGTGTTCTCACCCTTGTGGTCAGTGGTCAGATCGGAGGCCGTGATGCAGCGGCTGTGAGCCGCCACTTCTTGTCCAGTGCCCACCAACTGCCTCGAGGCATTTATTTGCTAGCATTTGCTTCTCGTGCCCATCAAGGCAAACCTTAAAAAGCCAACACAAATCTCCTCTAACTAGTGTATCCTGAACCATTTAAATGTAGAGATTTTGTTTGCAAGGGGTTACCATGGCATTGGTTTCACTAAATGGGCTGGACAATTCAGTCAAAAGACTTACAAATTTTTCAAACTTGAGAGATTGACAGATTAATTATGGGGGTTCTATTGGTTGCCATATATTTTTATAGGGACAGGCAAATAAAAACTATAGAAAAGCTCATTTTTCTGTTTGTGTGTATGTGTGCACAGCTCTGTCTCTCATTCACACACATGCGCACACACATACACACATATATACACACACAACTTAATAGGAATCTATTTTGAAAAGTTTCACTAGAGAGTTCAACAAAGCTTAACAAAGTTAAACAAGATTTTAAATAAACAGTCTGAAATCATTAAGTCACAAACATTTTCTACCCCAAATGTTGTAACTCTTTCCCAAGGCTAGCCACTCTGCCTCCGTCTCAGGTATTCCTTCACGAGCACAATGAACTCACCGAATTCGATTGAATTCAGCAAGTATTTGAGGAGTGTCTATTGCATGCCAGGTCTCTGTACCAGGGACCCTAGGTTGAACCTCACAATCCCAGTACCTTGTCTGTATAAAGGTGATAGCCTAGAGCAGGAGACAGCAAACTACAGTCCGGGGGCAAAATCTAGCCCATCGCTTGTTTTGGTAAGTGAAGTTTTACTGGAACACAGCCACACCTAGTGGTGGCTGCCCTGGCACCCCAGTGACAGAACTGAGTCACTGTGACAGAATCGTATGGCGTGCAATATTTACTAGCTGGTTCTTTACAGAAAAATGTTTGCTGATCCCTAGTCTAGAGCGGTGGTTCCCAGTCCTAGGGGCCTTTCAAATCATCTCGGGGAAGCTTTTACAAAAGTACCATCAGTGCCTAAAACATCCCAGACTAATTAAGTCAGAATCTCTGGGGTGCAGGCCCTGGCATCTCTGTTTCTGCAAAAGCTCCCCCAAGTGATCCTGATGCAGAGCCAGGGTAGAGAACCATGGACAGATACAACAGAGCTCACAGATGTAGTAACAAATGCATCTCGAAAGCAGCAGCGAGTTGCTCTCTGAGAGCTGTGGAGTTCCTGGACGTGCTTACTTCTCTAGGTGAGGCCAGTGTTCTCTGCTGCCCCAGATGTGCTGCTTCAGTGGCATAGGGGCCTGTCTCAAAGAGACCTGACTCTAAGACATCCTAATCCAGGGAGAACAGCCAAAGTTCAGAGTTTTCTCAGAGAAGATAATCCAATATGTATGTACTCACTTCTCTTCCAGTAGCTAAGCATATCAGGCCCTGAGTGCATTTTAATATTATTTCAGTAGCCAGGATAAGTAAACTGGCCTCAAATTGGCCTACAGAAAGGACCCATGTAATTCAACACTCATATTTATTCATCGATAGCACCTAATTTGAGGGACCTGAAGGACCCCAATGCCTGTTGAAATATCTGAAGGTGGTCATCTCTGATCAACTCCAGAATGGGGACAGGGGACCACTCTGGAAGCCTTAATTCAGGCCTAATTTCCCCTGGGCCCTGAGCATGTTGTTCAGGTGTTTGTGGAAAGTGTTGAACAGCAGCCTAAACATGCTAAGGCTCTGCTGACAACTCATGCAGACCAGCCACTCACAGAACAAATTCAGAGCTTCCCCGGAACCTATGAGGCCTCCGGAGGCCTGGGGGAAAAACTCAAATTCAAGCCCTCTACATAACCTAACTTTCTTTTCATTGAACTTCTATGTAGCAATCATTAACTGCGGGCTCAGCACTGCCTAGGCACTGAGTGGCATATATTTCAAAGCATTTATAATCTCTGAGCACACACACACACACACACACACAGTCACCCAAGAAAATGCTTACATAATAATAAAAGAGACTGTGTGATTACATTCCAAAAGGTGCAACTCAGAGTAGCAATCCTTTTCTGTCTAGGGGCTGAAGCTGTAAGGCATTCCTTGGAGGAAGACGGACTTGAAAGCAGAGCCAAAGTCCCATAGTCACAGGGAAGCAGAGAGGGGATTCTGGAATGAACTGATAGTACCTATAACGGAAGGAATATAGAAAACTATAGGTGTAAGGGAGGAAAGCTAAAGACGTGTTAAAGGAGAGAAGCGTACCAAGTTAACAGAAGTTCTTCATGACGCAGGAGCCTTCGTAACTCAGTGAGGACTGGGCGAGGCAGTCAAGCCTGAGCATTTTTATACTGGGTTTGATGAAGAGTGGAAAGTTATAGAAAACTGTGATAGGACAAAAGGGTATGCATGAAGCGTGGTAAACTAAGGGAAACTCAGCAAGGCCTGTTCCTTTGGTTCTTCTCAGCATCCCTCTGTCCCTCTCTTTTCCTCTGGGTATGGGGGGAGCACCTCCCACATGAGGGTCTTTTGATCTGCTTCAGGGGAGAAGGAGGGGGGCAAAGAGTCCTTCCTGCATGTGCAATTTCTCATATCCCTTCAGCTGAAAATATTCAACATGCCAAGGCCCCCTAGTTTGGAGTAGCGTGTTGTGAACCATGTCATAGGCCATAGCCAAACAGTCTCATGGATCCTGGGAAAGGAGATATTTATGGCTTAAGGAAAGACCCACTGCGAAAAACAGGAAGGCGGGAGATTGTTAAGAGGGTCTTTGGGAGATCAGAAGAGTCTTGGGTGATCTGAAGACCACTTTTAGAAAGGTTCTCCGATTTCATACTTTGCAAGGCACTTTTATATGTTATCTCACAACTCCATGAATTAAAAATTATTATCTCCATTTTAAAGAATAGGTAACTGTAACTGACTTTCTAGAAGGTTAAGTAATTTTCCCAAGGTAATAAACCTAGCAAGTAGTCAAGCTGGAATCATAATCCGGTTCTTAAATTTCGAGTTCAATGTTCTTTTAACTACAGGACAATGCTGGGAGATGAAGTGAAGGCCTGCTCTCTCATCTTGAAAAATGCTCAGGGCTTCCCCAGCCCTCAGGCTCCAGCTCTAAATAACAATGCCATCTAATCATTAGAATTTCAAAGACAAAAGCCACAGCATCTCTTTATGATCACTGTGATAAATTAGGGCTCCAATCCTGTCTACACACACTCAAGGACTGGGAGATGTTAAGGGAAATAAATGAAAAATCTGTATATTGCCCCAGGCAAATTTTAGTTTGTTTTGCACAATCAATTCATATTTCAGTACCTTGGCCTTTTGCTAAGGCTTGGAGGAAAAAAAAGAAGGGAAGGGGGGTGGGGCAGGGAACTGGAAAACCAAAGCTGGAAAAGCAAAGCCCACTGTTGGGTACTTTACCTGGGTAGTGTGGGAAGGTAAAGGACCCTATGGCAGGTCCAGATGGAGCATCTAAATGTATTTTTTTAGACTGGGTCTAGACAAGAAGCTTGAAGCAGGGCCTTAACTCTTCCTACTCAGGGAACCCTGGCTCTGAGAAGTGCCTGCCTAAGCCAAGGTTTATGAGAGCAGAACTTCGCAAGATTTCTCCTTCCTGAGCTCAGACCCTCAACAGTACAGCTCACTCACACGCATCCCTCAAAGGCTCCAAATCACAGGTAAGGAGGAGCACTTAAAAGGGAGGAACCTGGGTTGTGCCTGAATTCTCGGACCTGCTGAGAAAGTCTAATGTCTTTCAAAGTCAGAAGAGAATGGCTGTGGCACCTGGAGATGATTATGCTAAGTGAAATAAGCCAGTCAGAGAAAGACAAATACCATATGATCTCATTTATATGTAAAATCTAATGAATCAAATAAACTGAGGAACAAAATAGAAACAGAGTCATGGATACATGGAACCGACTAACAGCTGTCAGAGGTGGGTTAGGGGGCTGGATGAAAGAAGGTAAAGGGATTAAGCAATATATATACATATATATGTGTATATATATGTGTGTGTATATATATTTATATATATATATATTTATATATATATAAATACATAAAAAACACATAGACCTAGATAGCAGTGTGGTGGTAGCCAGGGGGAAAGGAGGAAAGGAGGGTGGGGGATAGGCGGAGGTGGGCAAAGGGGAAATGGGGACAGAAAGAGACTTTGCTCAGCGCAGTGTGTAGATGATGTTTTATTGAGTTGTACACTTGAAACCTGTATGATTTTGGGAACCAATGTCACCCCAATAAATTCAATTTAAAAAAAGAAAAAAGAAGAGAGGTACTGTGACTGAGGTTTTAAGTTAGGAAATGAAAAGAAAATTGGGAGTCACACATCAGGGTGGACTAATTTCAGACATCTGAACCCCACCCACCTTTCAAGGGCAGTGGCAATGCCACCCCCTACGGGGCAGTCTCCCCTTTCTCATCAGTACTCCTGCCATGACTTCTAACCTGTCAGGTATCAGTCATGGACTTAAGGGTGTCACAAACTTGTGCCATAGTGGCAGAGGCGCAGAAGGCGGGGCTGGCCTTTAAACACTCTGTATTTTCTTTAGGATCACGTGCCCAGGGCCAGTAACTTACAGCCCATGGGCCTGTTTGTAAGTCCTACAACCTAAGAATGTTGTTCACTGTTTTAAATGGTTGAAAAGAATCAAAAGAATAATAATATTTTGTGACCTGTGAAAATGACTTGGAACTCAAATTTCGGTGTCCACGTATTTTATTGGAACACAGACATGCCTATTTGTTTATGTGTGGTCTATGGCTGCTTTCCCAGTACAACTCAGTAGTTATGGCAGAGACCATATAGCCCCCAAAGCCTAAAGTGTTGACTACCTGGATTTTTACAGAAAATGTGTGTTGATCCCTGGTCTACCCCATAGTGAGAATTCTCAACAAATGTTTGGGGTGTAAGGGAAAGAACAGAGTGCAAGGCTGGGAGAAAGAGAAGTAACTGAAGGGAAGGAAAGAGGAAAAGAGAGAGGGAGGAGGGTAGAGAAGGAGAGGAGAGTAATATAAGAAGAGGGAAAGGAAGTGAAGACAGTCAAAGAATTCATTTAAGGGCATAAAAGAGCACAGAGATAAGTCCTTCTGGTTTAACGAACCACTGGGAGTGAGAAGACCTATTTACACTCCCAGATTCAGAAGCTCCCCCTGTGAGCACTGACTAATGGGTGAGGTCCAAGGAAGAACACCAAGAGGACAGTTACCAAGACAGACTATATTCTGGGCTACAAAACAAATTTCAGTAACTCAAAAAGGATTCAAGTAATTTGTAAGGTCATGCGGGCCAGACATTTCTTTGTAGGAAAATTTTAATTTCAAATTAAATTCCCTTAATTGATATATTTCTTATAATGCTAATAAATTATATTTTCCTTAGAATTTATACACCTCATCAAAATTTCAGAATTTATGGAGTCAAATTTTCTCTAATTTCCTCTTGATAACTCTTTTAATATCTGCAGCAGCTATTCTAAGTTCCTTGTTCCCTTCTGATATTGGTGCTTTGTGCCTTCCCTGTTCTTTTTCTTAATCAGTGTGACTTGTGGTGTATCAGTTTTCAGTCTTTCAGAGAACTAACGTTTGGCTTTATTGAATCTCTCTATTTTTGATTTGCATTCTGTTTTATTAATGTTTTGGTCTTATCTTGATTGTTTGCTTTTTCCCCTTTCTGACAAGAATATTCATAGTACTGATCTTCAGCCTTTTTTCTTTTCCTATATGTATTTGTTGTTGTTTATTTCTCTCTAAACAGAACTTTAACTGTATCACAAAATTTTGAAATATAATATTTTGTTCATCATGCAGTTCAAAATATTTTTCAGGTTTTCATTGTGAATATTCCTTTAACAATAGTTATTAAGAAGTATATTGCTTAATTTTCAAGAAGTTGGGGATTTTCAAGTTTTTGTTATGAATTTCTAGCTTAACGTCACACTGGTCAGAGAATAAATTATGTAGTTCAACCCTTTGAGAATTTGTTGAGACTTGCTTTATGGGCCAGTATATGGTCAATTTTGGTATATGTTTCCTGTGATTTTAAAAATAAGTTTATGGGGATGGGTGGTAGGTGATGGTTGTTTAACAATGTGGATGTGTTTAATGTCACTGATCCATGCATGTAAAAATGATTCAAATGGTAAATTTTATATTATGTATATTTTACATTAATAAAAAACAACTGTTTGGTTACAGTGTTCTCTATGTGTCAATTAGGTCACTTTGGTATATAATGTTGTTTAGGGGTTCTATATCTTTACTAACTTTTTGTCTTTATGTTCTATCAGTTACTGAGAGAAGCATGTTAAATTTTCCTACTGCGATTATGAATTCCTGTTTCTCCTTTGGACATCCTTTGGACTGTTTTATACATTTTGGAATTGTTTTCTATATTTTGGGGTTCTTTACCAGGTGGCTATAAATTTGGACCTGTTACATCTTCCAGTAAATTGGTCTTTTTGTCATTATGATATGTCCATTTTCATCTCCAGTAATATTTTCTGCCTTAAAGGTCTCCTTTAATATTAACATAGCTATGTCAGCTTTCTTTCAGTAGTTGTTTTTTTATCTTCCTGAAAGTAAGGTTGCCCTTTCAACCTTTCTGTACACATATATTATGTTATATCTCTATAAAAAATATAATTGGGTTTGGTTTTTATTTAGTCTGACAAGTTACATTTTTTAAATTGGCACATTTGGTCTGCATACATTTAGTGAAATTACTGATGTATTTGAGTTTAGATCTGTCATCTTCTTACTTACCCCTTCCTACAACTTTTATATGTTCTTTTTCTATCATTTCTTGACTTCTTTTCGATTGATTGAGTATATTTATTTATTCCATACTCTTATTATGTTATAAGTTCTTTTAGTGTAAGTGTATGTATTTTATGTAGAAGTTTTATTGACTGCTAAAGTTCAATCTTTAATGCATCTTCCAGCCTTCTCTGACACTGTCTTTCTGAGGCTTTTCTAAGGTAGATGGCATAGAAAGTTCCCTGGACCACACCCACTTTAATCATAATCCACTCCATTGTTTCCCCCAGGACAAAAAAGAAAGACAGAAACCTGCAGATGCTGAGTCACTGCTTTCCGGGCACCAGAAGCAGAACCCACCTTACCTGGCATCCACCTGGGTATGATGGAACCAGGACAGATGGGAGCTGCCTCAGCCCATGGACTGAAGTGCCCTGTGGAGCTGAGGCCATCCTGCATGTCCTTGCTGAGTGTGATCGCTGGCTTGCCTCCAAAAATATACATTCTTGACCTATCGAAGTCTAATGTAAATTCAAACCTTCACTTGTTCCTGGGCAATTCAAGTGCCCCAAACACTTTAACTCCATTAATTCTCCCCCAACTCCTATGCCATTGTTATAATGCATTTTAGTTCTACATATTTATTCATCCCACATGACATTATTATTTTGTAATTAATATTTTTTATATGTATTCAAATATTTACTCTTATCATTTCTCTTACTTTTAATCTGAAATCACTGGAGAATACCCTTTATATTTTCTTTTAGTATAGATTTGCCAGTGACACATCCTCTCAGCTTTTGCTTATAAAATATTTCCTTTTTGCCTTCATTTTTAGGATATTCTCACTGGGTATAGAGTTCTAAGTTGCCTTTTTTTCCCCAGTGCTTTTAATATACCATTCATTAATTGCTGACTTCCACTATCATTGTTTAAAAGTCCATAGTTAATCTTGTTGCTCTTTTCTCTCTGGCTACTCTTAAGATTTTCTCACTGTCTTTTGTTTTCAGCAGTTTAATATTACATGCAATTTTGCTGTTTTTCTTCTACCTTGGGCTCAGGGCTCTTCTTTAATATGTAATATCATTGATCAATTTTGGGAAACTCTCAGCTGTTGTCTTAGAAAATTGCTTTTACCCAGTCCTCTCTCTCCTATTCTGCTGGGCTTCCAATTACACACTTTTCACCTTTTCTCTTTATCCCTTGTCGTTGTTGATTTTTCCCATTTCTTTCTTTTACACCCAAAGCTTCATTTTGAATATTTTCTTTTGACTTATATTAGTTTACTTGTTCTATCTTCAGCTGTGTCTATCCATCTGTCAGTGTTAATCCATCCACTGAGTTTTTAATTTCCTTTGTTTTTTAAGTTCTAGAATATTTATTTATTTGAGTGTTTAGTTTATACCCCAGATCCTCAGTCTTTCCTTGAACATATCAACATATCATGGTTTTGAAAATTCATGTCCGATAACCCATTATCTGGACCCCTTCTGGTCTGTTTATATTATATGCTGTTTCTCTTAATTTTTTATCACATTATTTATATGCTTGGTTATTTTTTCTTGCATGCAGAATATTGTATACAGAAAATTATTGTAACAATTTCAGGATTTGGAGTATAAAGTTGTCCTCCAAAGAGGACTTATATTTCCTTTTGAAAAATGGCTAAAAGCACTGACACTCCAATAGAAGACTAAGATTATTTGAAGCTGTGCTTCAGTCCCTGCAAATAAGTATAAAATCAATTTATTCTTACTCCAACTGAAAGGCTAGTGTTTTTCCAGAATACTCATTCCTTTGTGGTCCCTGAACTCCAATATTTCCCCTAGCTTTCTGAGACTATAAAAAGTTGTGCCCAGCTTCTCAGTCTCCAGGTAATCTCTTCCAAGATTTCAATAGTTGCCACTGGGGAACATTACTCCAAACACTGGGCTTACCTATCTAGGTTTCATTACTCTCTAGATGTTGGCCCTATTAGTTTGCATCATCTTATTAACTCTACTATGCCTTTCAACAAATGTTTTTCACATTTTTTCCAGCTTTTCTAAATGTTCTCAGTAGGATGGTTGTCAAAATTACTCAGTCCTCCATTACAAAAAGCAAAACTCTGGACAGGAAATGTTTTTAGTTGATGGGTAATGTTAATTAAATTTCCCTCACCCTGCCCCATCGATTTGTGCCATCCTTATATATTTTTAATCTGCCTGTCATCCATCCTTCAACTATAGCAACAAATTCAAAATTCAAGTCTAAGAGAAAAGATGAAAAAGTTTTAAAAATTAACGATAATCTTTACTTTTGTCAGCAACTTCACGAATTATTTAATCTGATATAATGTAACAATTTTATAATGTATCATAACTTTAGGCATGATGACGCTGATCCTCTAAGAATAAAATTAAATTCCTAAGGCACAGACCAAATTTGAACCCAAATCTCTTTAACTTCATGTTCACACCCCATTTCACTAGATAACAAAAGCTCCTGAAGGGATGGTGACTGCCTAGATAGAAACAGTGAGGAGGCAGAAGCAAAAGTTCTCATTAAGAATCAGGAACATGAAATCCATGGAAGCAGCTATCTGGCAGAACACATGAGCATTTTTAAAAGGAATAAATTCAAAAGAGGCAGAGAGCATCATCCAGCCAAAACAGAATTGTCTTTGCTGCGCTAAACAGTTTCAAAGGCTTCTTGATGAATCATTTTACTAATGGGACCACATGAATCTCTAGGAATCTTCCTTTCCTTAGGAAGATAGATCCTGGTACAGGATGACTTACTCTTAGAGGTAAATTGTGGAGAACTTTGATCTTGTGATATTAAGATCTTTCCAATGGTCCAGCCTCTTTGACTAAACAAGATCGTCTATTTCCAAACCTCTTTAAAAATTCAGTCCTTACTACATGCCAGACACTATGAAAGGAATACAACAGAGACCAAAATAGACAAAGTCCCTGTTCTCATGGAGTTTACAATATAGTGGAGAGAATACGTTTTACAAATCATCACATAAGTGGTATGATGGTGAATGTTTAAAAACCAGCTCTCAGGGGTTGGGAGGAGTGAGCTTTGATTTGCAGCATTTGCCCATTTCTTTAGTGTAAAGACTCCAATCGTGACTGATTTCAGGCTATCAAGATGCTGTCACTGAACATGGAGTAGAGAAGAGATGCACACAACCAGCTTTCATAAGACAGGCTCAAGAGAAACATCTGCCCCTCCCTTTATTACCTATAAGAATTTGAATTAGGGGCCTTGCCTGTAATTGGAGATTATCAGAGAAAATCTCTTCTGACCTACCTATAGGGCAGGAAAAACTTCTATTTACTAAACATCTGCTCTTCTCATCATTCTGCAATGACCTTTTGAAGCTTCTGAGGTACCTTGCCTCATCCTTAGCTCAGGATGTTTTATATACCTGATCCCCCTTTCTATCTCTGAACTTCTTGGACATGTGAGGTCTCTGACTCTTTCACTTCTGTGGGGTTCCTATACATATGTCTGTATTAAATTTTATTATTTTTCTTGCTAATAAAAGACACTATGAACCCACTCCAGTGCACCACTCACCACAATAAATGTAAATAAGACATGTGTTCTGAAACAAATAAGCCCCATTTATAAAATATATAACAAAAGAACCACACTCAGTCTACATGGTTACAACAGGCATCTTTGAATAAGTGATGCTTGTGCTGAGATCTGAAGGATGAGTTCACGTTAACCAGGCAAAGGGTGAGCAAGAGGAATCAACCTGTGTAAATCAGCCACACAATAGGAGCACAGCCCACATTCTGTCATGAGTGGGCTGAGAACGGAAAGCATCAGGTGAGGAGTCGGGAGGTCTGTCTCTATTCAAGTCTATTCTGGTCTGTTTCCTGTCAGCTCAGTTCCTCAGTTTCCCACCACTAGTAAAAGCTAGAGAATGTTCAAAGTCCCCAGAAGAAAAAAATGCACTTGAAAACACATGGGAGAACATTCTCCATGTTACAAGCAAACAATCCTGGGACCTGCAGCCTCCTTCGCCAACATTGACATCAAGTTGACTGAAGGAACCAAACAAGAATCTGAATTTCAAGGGCCTGGCAGCTTTGCTCAGCTATTCTCAGCCAATGACACAGCTTCTCTCCCCAAAGTTTGAGATATGTTTCCTTGTTAAACTTTAAAGAAAAATGGTACAAAAAGGAGAGGGAGGGAGAAGAGAACAGAAAATGATTACACATTGAAATAAATGTGCTACTTGAGAAAATTATAAGTGCCTAAAAACAGGAGTTTATAATGAAAGTGCCTTCTCAAGCATAACTATAGCATCACTATTCTGATGCAGAAATACAATAAGCTATCCCATTAAATCTAAGGAGTTAGATTTAATAAGATGGGTGGTATATTAAATAAATGCCAACTGATTATTAAAGATCTTTTTATTGAGGATTTACAACTATGTCATCAAATAACTGAGCAGCATTCAGGTATAATAAGACCCATATGAGAAACTTAATTTAAAGTAGTGCAAAGAACCAAAAACGCTATTACAAACAGACCATGAAACTTGGAAAATAGATAAGTTAAGAGGCAAAAAATCCCATCAATGTATCGTCAATAGCGGGGACTGAGGCGATGAGAGAGGACAGAATATCATTTACATATGAGTCAACTAAATAGCTATTCAAAAGCGCTACAGCGTGACAGACGGTATACTCCAGACGTAGATGCGCCTTCCCCTAGGAGCTGAATGTCCCTCCCTTTTTCTCCTTTGAAAAAAATGATTATTTTTTAAATGTGAATTTTCTGTAGTAAAGAAATCTTTGAGTTTCTTAGAAAATGGTTCTGTCTTCCAAAGGGAGAAGAAGTGAGCTTTAAGAGCAGAGGGTCTTGTCTCTCTGCCTAGAATGCTGCTGAGAGAATTGGGAGAGGAAGAGATAAAGAAATTGAGAGAGGGGAATGGGGAGGGGGGATGGAGGGGGAGTGAACAGGAAGGAGAAGGAGGAGGAGAGAGAGATGAAGAAGGGGAAAGAAGGAGAGGGAAGGGAAGGAAAGGCACCTGCCTAAGAGTAAGTGTCTTTCTGGGCATATCTCTCGCTCACTGTGGAACATCAAAGCAGTCATTCCAAAGCTTAAGCTTCATCATTTCCTAACAAGTGCAAGTGAAGGGTTAAGCTATGAGGCCTCTACATTCCCTCTGGGCTCTAGGCTCCTTTGTTCTATTCTTGTTGAGGAACAGGAGGTGCTCACCTTACGGAAAGACCAAGCGCACTTGGAGGCCCGGGGTTCAGGAGGGCTATTTTACGCCAGCCCAGAGGAGTCCAAAGCCTGAGCCCGAGCACCGTGGGGCAGGGAGTTACATCCCGTCCATGCTCCCGCCCACGTGGCAGCTCTATCTTGCTTAGGGTGGGGAAGAGCCCTTTCTGCTTTGGAGCCCGGGAACATAGCAGGGTGGCAATAGGGGAAGCCTGGGGGGGACCTGTCAGTCATTTTAGACCGAGTTTTCCCTTATCATTCTCAAGTCTAGTCCTTGGGTCCTTTGGTAAAGTTCCCTTAATAGGAGGAAAACCTTGCAGAGTAATAAAACCTTCTAGGAGTATGAAAGAGATGTTAAGGCCCAAAGAGAGAGAGAGCCAGGGGAAAGCATCTGGAGTGATTATTTTACCATCTTGGTTTATGTGGTCCTTCCTGATTTTGAAGCACTCTTACAGCTGCTTGTTTGGTGGGCAAAGGAAATATTATTTCTATCAGAGGAGGCAGCTGAGCTCAGGACGTGCACAGTGGCTTGGCCATGAACGGACAGGTCACAGGAAAGGGTGAGACCTCTCCACATCTCAGTGCTAGCCGGGTGGGCAGTGGAGTAGGTACCTCACATTCATGTGCAGGACATTCTAAGACAGGAAGCCCTGGACACATGGCTCGGGCAAGACAGATGAGCACCCAGCTTTACAACTGGGCCATCACTCACCTTTAGCCCACAATAGGCAAAGAAGATGCTACAGAGGGACCAAAAAAATTGCACTATTGACGAATGACTCCATTTATAGTCCAGCTTTCAGACACCTTGTCCTTAGTCACAAGTGACACCTAATTTGTCCCTAAAAAAAATCTAGCCTTTACATCTTTGGTATTTAAGGCTTTAGGTTAAGACACTCAGACATCCCTCATAAATCTGATCTTTTCAGGACCTGTCAGCAATGGCCCCCCAGTTGCCACCCTGGAGCAATAAGGATAAGGCTACTTTCTTTTCCTCCTAAAAGGCTTCAGTGAGAATAAAGAAATTATCTTTAAAATATACAAAGCAATTTCCCAGCACAAGTAGGAAAAACTCATCTAGCTATGAACAAAGCGGGGAGCAGAAAACTACCAAAAGAAAATTGAGGAAAAGGGAGAAATGTACATTTCTCTCTCTCTCTCCATAGCTCTTATATTTCACTGGCCGGGATCATGGTGGTTCTATACTATAGAGGGACATCCGTCAACACTAATCAATACATGTGGTGTTAGTCATGGATGATAAATTTGAAAGGGATTATAACTGTAAACAGTGATCAATAGAGACTTGCTGGAGGAGACAGAGAGGAAAAACAACCTTAAAATGTTACATGGTTAATAAAGTAAGGAGGGAGGGTCAGTCTTAAACAAAACTCCAAGAGGCCTACAATGTTCTAGTTCCTTCTCTTATGGGAGGTGGGATGGAAGGGGGAGTGGATAAATAATCCTCCCCCAGACCTTTTCACAAGGCAACTGCTGCTAAAAGGGTGTGCATTAGTAATTTACAGCATATTTGCTGATCCTTCTGCGTGGAAGGCACACTCTACATTAGCATTTGGTTGAAGATTTGTTTCTGGATCCAAGCTGGCACCACTCAAAGCCCCCAGAGCACAGCTTGCCCTTTCCCCGCCCCCTTTGCCCCCTTCCTCCCTCCAGTCTCTTCTCTTCTCCCCTCCTTTGATTTCACCTCCTGCACATGACTGAGCAGTGCATTCACAAGCGTGACATCCCTCTCTGCAAACAAATATATCCTGAATCCAAGCAAAAAGGAAAAAAAAAATGCAGGGAGCCTCCGCTGCTCACCCACAGATGAATGGAACTATCCGTCTTGTCACCCGGGGGTCGGAGCGAGAGGTTACTCCGAGTCTATACCTTAGCTTCTCTGCTGACGTCTGCAAGCAACTTCCTTAAAAATAAAACAAAATAAAGAGTGAAAAAAAGAAGCCTGCCACATCAGGCCCTTGGCTGGTCCCTCTAGAACCCTTCCCAGATTGTGTCTTCTCGCCACCTTTGGAGTCACCGCTCCAGGCCTGACATATAAATTTTTTTCCGCTGACCTTTTAGTGTCCTTTCTGCCAGACTGTGTAAACCATAAGCTGATATATGAAGGCAATTTTTACTGGTGCCACTTGTATCTGAGTGATTGCACACACTTTACGTTTCTGGCCTGCCACCCCTTCCACCTTTCGAAGATCTCTCTATTTTCTTTTAAGGGAACTGCAACAAAGGTGAAAGCAAGTTTAACTGCTTCAAGACTTTGATGGCCAGAAGCACCTGTTTGCGGGATTCCTCACTGACCAGGGCCCATCTTCAAAGCTGGAATTTTCTGTGCTGCTCTGGAGATCAGCGGGGCAGGAATAATGGGCTAGAGAGGTTAAAGTGGCACTTCTCCCTGCCATCCCCCAAGCCCGACCAAAGCTGCCAGACATCAAAGCTCCAAGCTTTGTTGAAGACTCAGGACACAGAGTCATTGTCTCCATAAATTCTAAGAGCCTAAGCCCCTGAGGACTTCTTGGGCAGAGTTCAGGGTATAGGGAGGTGGGAGTGGAGGAGCGAGCATGGTAAAGCCAGAGAAGGTACCTAGCTGGCAGAATCACAGAGAATCCCAAATGCTACCACCTTACCAGTGTCCTGTCAGCCCCTCAAGAGCCAACACTGCTGTTTTCCCTCAGCATCCCCTCAGGTTCAGTCCTTCTATGCCCTGAGACATGCTGGGGCCTTGGAAGAGAGCCTATAAGAAGCCACAGGGAAGGCAGTATTTTTTCCTCTTATTCCAAGCTGGGATGAAAGCTAGAAAAGAAGTATCCCACCTACTATCATCACCACCATGATAGTGAATGTAGTAGTGCCTGTAATAGCTCAGATGGGATCAGGTCTCAAAGCCTGAAGCAAGAGGGCCCTGTTGGGTGATATGAAATGCATGCTGAAGGAGGAAGTATAAAAGAGTTGGACTGAGTTTAATGAAGCTCAATCTCGACTGGTCTACTAATGTCCACCATGTAGGAGCAGCAGTGATGAGTGAAATCTGCAATGGGAATGTGGATCCTAAGGGACTCCTACCTATCATGCCATATTGCCTTCCATGGCCAGGCCCTGAGGGATCAGAGTTCAATTTCATTAAGTCGTCTACTGGGTCCCTTTTACTGGAGAATTCTCTGCCCACCTTAACTAAGGCCCATGGTTACTCTCAACTCTAGCGCCCAATTGTCCCAAGAGACTGTGAGAATCTAGGCAGCCAGTGAAAGACCCACCCTTCGGTGGGCTCCTCAACTTAAGGTCATTCCTTGCCAGTGTGTCTTAACCATCTGGGGGAGATCACAGTAATTTGCTACTAATAATAAAGTTCTAAGATTAAAAACTTTTAAAAACATATTTAAACAAATTCTAGTTGACTTACTCATTCAATGCACTTAATTTTGAGTGAAAAAGAAAGCAAGGAAATATAACATGTTTAGGAATTGCCAAATTTGAAGACCATCTGATCTGTGCCACTGGCCATAGGAGAAAAGGGCTACTGATATATCATGGAGCACTATGGCAATTATAAATTATTGCAAGGCTGTACCTCCCCCACAAAATTCTTGGGGCACTACTCAAAATTTGGCCTTGTGTTTGGGAGTGTGTTGAGTATGTAAAAAATCATCCATCATAGGTGCAGCAGCTGAGAAAAGGGCAAGAAGTTATGGATCAATTGTTGACCAAAATAGCACAGGATAAAGTGTGTGGTGGGGGGAGGATTCAGGTAAATGGTCAGTAGGCATATGTCCCATGACAGACCTTGGGGAAGGGAGGGCAGTTCATATAACAGACCCATCCAGCTGGCTCTGCCAGGACCCTGACCTAGGACCCAGATGTGGGAAAAGTAACCAAGTTCTACCAAAGGGCCATGTAGTTGAGGACCACAGAGCTGGAAAGCCCAAGGAAGTTACAGAAAAGAAGTGCTAGGCGCCATAGTTTCCTCCTGCTTCTAAGCTGAAACACCATCCAAGGGCTGAGGACATGGGCAGTGGCATCCATGTTTGCCAAGCACCAAGAATTCCAGGACAGTGAGGCGATGCTGAGGGTCCCAGCTTGAGAAACTTCCTCTTCCATCAAAAAGTGGTGACAAGGCTCTGAGAGGCACCCTAGTGGGGATCCTGGGAAAATAACAATGGTGGCAGCCCCAGGCATAAACATCAGGCATACTTTCAGTATGAGTAGAAGGGACTAGCCCTGTCTGAAACCTGGCTGGAGACATTGGGGATGCCTGTGGTGGGCAGCTTTGGGGTCGGCCAAGTAGAGTTCCAAGGAACAAAAATCCTTGTGTGCCAAATGCAGGTCTGGGTCAGCTAGAAATCAGTGCTAAAGAAACAGGAGCCTACTGTTCACGTCAATCAAGACAGTTGATAGATCTGCAACTTTAGGAGGAGGCACTGAGGGGCAGACTCCAGACAGAAAATTCATTTTCATTAAGCATCTCAACCAGTCATTGTTCCAAAAAGTTGATATATATATATTGCCTAACGTTAAACTTATAAACAACATTGTGGTATTTTAACTACACTTCACAGATAAATAAATTGAGACTCCGGGAGTCTAAGTAACTTATTTAGCAAGTATCAGGGCCCAGAATTACCAATCTCCAAAGCCACTGATCTTTTCTGTACCACATGTCATTTCTTAGGCATAGTCAGCCCTTCTCAGACAGAATGGATGGGACTCAGAGAAAAAGGATGCTCTGTCCCCTTCAATCCTGGACTCAAACAACTTTTGGACTATTAAGAATGCTATACTGTTTGCAGAGGGGCCAAGAGCAAAGGTAAAGCAAGATTGAGGAAGGTCAGGAAACAAAACAAAACAAAAAATGAATTAATGGGCAAAGTTGTGCCAAAATTAGTTGAAGACATAGCCTGTGGCTAATTTATGGCATCCCCATGCTCCCAACTTCCTCAAAGCAATGGTGGTGCTTTCCCCCTTGACTATGAGGTGAAGCTGAGCGTTCTTCCTGCCCAACTCCTCATCTGAGAGAAGAAGAATGGAGAAAAGACAAAGAAGAAGCTGCTCAGAGAAGGGATTTCCTCAGAGAAATTTGGAGGAAAGGCCAGTTCCCAATGGCATAAGGGAAGGAACTCCATTCCATTACTTCTTGAGGTAGGTGGGAGTGTCAAGGACCTAGAGGTTTGCTCTGGTTGCTTTTCACAATTTGAGTGAAAAGAGGGTGATGTCAAAACAGGGGTTTAAAGTCCCCTTGTCCCAGAAGCAAAAAGTCCCCTTACCACTCAAAAGGGAAAATTCAGCAAAACCCTCCTATTCCAAAAGTCAGTTCATTCATTCATTCACTTATTTATTCACAACATATTTATTGAGCCCCTGCTCTATGAAGGAGCTAAAATAAACATTGTCCTTAATCGATGGAGCTGACGGTCTCACAGGGAAGTTAGATACTGAGCACATAGCCACACAAGTCAACGTGAAAGGAGAAATACATGATGCAATGAGAGCTCACAATAAGGGAATATAACTGAGTTGGAGGAGGGGAGAATTCCCTGATGAATGAACAGCGAGCTGAGATTGAGGAGGAGTTATCTAGGTGAATGGGGGTAGAGAGAAAGTTCCAGGTAAAGAAAACCACATATGCAAAGTCCCTGTGGTAGGAGAGAGCACGGCAAGAATGTCGGTGTAGCTGAGGGCAGAGAGAGGAGGAGAAATTAGGCAAGACTGGAGACACATGCAGAACCCTGACCATGCAGTGCATGGAGTATGCTAAAGATTGAGGTATTCACCCTAAAATCAATAGGAAGCCACTGAGGTGTTTTCAGCTAGAAGAAGTGGCATAATCAGAACTGTGGCTCCAAAGCATCATTCTGGTTTGTGTGTGAAGAATGAATTCAGGTGAGACCTGCATGAAAGAGGACAGCCAGTAAGGAGGCTGTTGCCGGCTCCAGTGAGATTATGGTGGTTTGGACCAGAGTACTCAGGTGAAGATGCAGCCAAGTAGACTGACTCAGGTTATTTGGGAGGCAATTCGACAGCTCTAGGTGATGGGCTGTTTAAGGGAGATGAGGAAGTTGAAGGTAACAAGGATAATCTGAAGTTTTCTGGCCAATGTGAGCAAACCATTTATCCTAGAAAGCAGAAGTATAAAATTCTTCTGTCACAGATACATGAATTCTCTTAGGGAGACAGCATCACTGTTTCTGGAGGAAAAAAAACAACAACAAAGGAATAGAGGGATGTTCTAGAGACCTATAAGACCACACTTTCTCAAGAATGGTCAGAAGATCCATAAATCCATGCACTGCCTCTTCTCTGCCCCCTTTCCCCCTCTCCCTCCATCTTTATTATCACTGAGGCAAGTAAAGATGCTTGGAAGGGGGTGGGGGTGAATCTGAAGACCAGCTCAACCAAGAGTGATAGTTTGTCCTTCAACTAGTCTCGTGACCTCTCTGCTCCTCATCTTGAGGGCCATGAACTAGATTTATGGTTTTAAGCACTTCTCAGAACCTAGTTTTCTACAGCATATATATGGTCACTTGGGTTTATACCCCAATATGCACCGCCTTCCTCTTTGTTCCATCCCAAACTACCAAATTTTTATTTCCCTTTTTGGTGTGTTTACCTGTTGGGTTCTTGCAGAGGCGGTAGCTTACCTTTGATGAGAAAGAAAAAAAGAATGTGTATCCCAGAAAGAGAGAATTTTGAAAGCCACTGAAATCTAAAACCTCCAAGACAGGCCTCAGATCTCTGAATAGAATAGAAATTCCATTTTCTGCATCCTAAATGGAAAGGAGAGTAAAGTTCTGGAAGAAGAATCTAGATGCTGGCCCTCTGCCACAGGAGGTGAAAAAGGTCACCTCCAAGTTTAAAGCAGCTGCCATGGCATCATGCCCCTCGGGAAAGACTCCCTACTTTCCATGACCTTCCAGGTGCCACCACACCTCACCCTTCTGGCTCCTCCATGCCTTCAAAAGTCCCACATGAGGCAAAGGAGAAACTGTTGCGATGAACTAGAGTCTTCCTTTGCCCCTCACTCCTGTGGACCAATATCCTGTCTCTCCAGACCCTCCAGTTTTTGGAAGAAAAGTTTCATTACTGAGAGCAGCCTGGAGCTCAAAGTGGCTCTTGATTGATGCTATCAGTTGGATAAAAAGTTCTTATGGCAGAAACTGTCTTTTCTTCATTAAGTTTGAAAACCAGTGGCTATCTCTGACCTGCTTATCAATAAATGGAAATATACCGATAGGCCCAAATTCATACCAGGCTTTGACTGAGAAAGAACAGATACCTTGTCAGTATTGCTTTCAATTAAGAATCCTCAAAATCCCCTATTTTCACTCAGACATCTATTTTGGTGTGAGGCTCTCCTCAAGACTGGTCTTCACTGTGACAGCTTCTGATCTATGGGATGGAAAGGTGTTCCATTAAACACAGAAGTCTCCCATCTCTGATTCTTTCTAAGGCCATCCAGGGAATTGGATCCCTGAGGAGGGGATGCTGGCAGAGCTCCGAATATGTCACCAATGATTCAGTCCTAAGGGATATCCTTCAACACAGCCCACAGGGACTTCAGGAAGGTGAAGCTGGTAGGGATTGGGTTTGCCAAGATTTCCAAATGCCTGTGAAAGACTGTAGGACCAGGAGCAGGCCTTGCTCAGGGGCTAGTAAACAATGACAAGAGAACGGTTGTATAAAAAAAAGTGGAGGGGAGGAAAGAAAAACACTCATAAGAGCGAAGCAGGACATCCTTTAACCTTCTTTAGAAAACAAAATTAAAAAGAGCTCTACTTTCTGACATCAAAGTCCAGAGAACGAGACCATAAATAAAAACAATTTAAAAAAGAACAAGCACCAAAATTGCCATCAAGCCAACAGGCATTAGCTTAAGAGCTCTAACCTACAGTTTTGAACAATTAACTTTTAGTGATTGTTCACCAATCCGCCTTGATTCCATTATGTGGGGTAGCGTCAATATTGGCAGGCATTTACTAAGATTCCAGCTGTGAGGAGATAATGCTATCAATGCTGGGCGCCTGGGCCATGGGGTAAGGATGGGAGTAGGAGCTGTTCTCACATGGCTTACCTCATGATGTTAATTTTCTTACAATTCTTTGCTTCTCATTACCAGCCTTTGCTCTTTTCTTGCCAAGTAGCATTACTAGTCATTGAATTGCAGCTTCTAGTGGGAGCTTTACAAAAAGGCTCAAAAGGTAGTGGTGATGGGCTATGTTATGTCCCTGAACACACTCCTCCTGTTCTCCCAGTGTCCTTTTGTCTAGGAATTTTGGGCCTCTAATGGTGCTCATTCAAACAACAACAATTTATGTCAGAGTTTTGTAAATGTCCTTTTCATCATTCTATTCAACAGATATTAGGAGCCAACATTTATTCATTCATTCATCTAACACAGATTGATCACATCCCATGAGCCACAGTATCCCTCCTCTTATGTGAAGATGGAAGAAGTAAAACGATTTCAAAACAACATTAATGGGGCACCATGGAGCATGGAGAGCATCCTACTAAGACCAGGAGGTCAGGGAAGCCCTCCCACATGAGGTAAACCTTGAGAAGCATCTGAAGAGAGAAGTAGAAGAATGGAAGAGTGTATAGAGCAGAAAAAAGAATTTCCAGATAGCAGGAGAACTATGTATAAGTAGAACATGATGCACTGAAGGAATCATCACAATAAAGCAGAGATGACTTCCAGATCCAGGACAATTGTCAGAAATGATGTCCTTAGCATCTAACATAGCATCTACCTACTAATAAATGAATGCTCAATAAGTATTTATTGAATGAATGAATCAGAAAATGAGTAAGTGAAAGTGGACTCAAATACAGCCACCTCATGAGGGTGTCTGTGCTGATCCTAAGGAGGTCCAATCATAGATGTATCTCCTTATATAAAATGCTGCCCCACCTCCCAAACCCATCTTGGCACACCACACAACTTTTTTGGGGGGTGGGGGGGTTCTTAAGCCCTTCCTTCCCCCCAAAGAAAATTTCTGCATTTCTAATCTGAGGAGCCAATAAGGACTTCTTTCTCACAGCTGGAATGGATTCTACTAATGATGACTTAGTTGAAACGGACAGCAACTTTTCAAAAGTTAGGAACTAACTCTAGATGTAAGCAAATTAAGGGCATCTATAGCCATATGCCAGGCCTGGTCTTATCCCAACTGAAAAAGAAAAATTGCAGACAGGACCTGGTTTTAGTTCAGGAATAAACTCAGTAGGACTTCTTGATGGAGAGGCAGACTACTTTAGCAGGATGAAAGTTCAGCTCTGAAACCAGTTTAGGATTGATTGTTAAAAGATGTTGTGAATTGGCATGTGGACCAAGAGAGTCACCAAAGGCATTCCTCAGTGTTGCCATACAGCCTCCAACAAGATCCCTGATGGGGCAGAGAAGGTAAAGGTGAGATTTATGCCAGTCCTAGCTTGGTAAAGTATTTCAGGCCTCTAAAATCAGGGTGTCAGCACAAGTCAGAGGTCAGGGATTGAGTAGAACATGGCAGGTTGTTGGGGTAGCCCTCTGTCTTCGTTTTAGGCTCATGTCTCTATTCTCAAGATTAGACGTAGACGGTAATACATGTTCACAGATAATCTAGGCTGTGACATTGATTGCTAGAGCTGTTGCAAACTAGGATTTCAGTTCATAAAGATGACCCACCTGTCCAACAGGTGTTCCCCTTTGCCCCTGATTACAGCAAGGAGACTCAGAGTTTATTATTTTTAATAAAATAATAATCATCTCTTACATTTGAATTATGCTTTACCATTTACAAAGCATTTTCATTTTCATTATCTCATGGGCAAGGCCAAACAGGTCTGACAGCAGGGCAAGTAAATAAAAGCGAGAACTTTTTTTTTTTTAAGCCACCTTGAGTACAAACACTGAAAATCCAAGAAGAAAAGAAAATTGAAAATTAGAAACATAAACCTATAACCATGACCAAAAAGGAGAGAAACAAGTGGATCAAGAACCTACAGAGCAAAGCAGCATACAAATTACAGCGATCAATATGAATCACAAGAAAACCAAAGCTACAGATCAAAATCTAAACCACATCGGCCAATTCTGAAATAACCTCTCACGTCTCTGAAAGCAGGAACAATACGACTTCTCTGAGATAAATCATTGACACTCATTACCTGCAAAGATTTGGTGAGCAGAGAGCCTCTGTTTTATTCAGGCAGCAAGGTACTGTAAAAAGAAATCTTAACTCAGGAAGGATGTTCATTTCTGCACTGTTTTTCTAATTTCTTCTAATTCTGGCCCAAGTTCATAATGAACTGTCTCTACCTCAGCACACCTACTCCGTCCCGGTCATCAACAGTACTTCCTGCATATTGCTGTGTGCAGTAAGTGCTGTCCCTATAAAGCACTATGCAATGGTACAAGATGATTGCGATTTTATTAATAATCTTTTATGAGCAAATAAAATATAATTATAATATAAAGTACAAACATTATATATATGTATGTATATTAACCTTGTTAATATCTCTGAGCCTTCTTGCTGGACTCAAGGGCAAACAGGAGGACCTGTTGGACTAGGTCATCTTTATAGGCTGATTTACACAGAACAACAAAACACAGATTAATAGCACACTTTAGTTTGCTTGATTGTAATGATTAGAAAGGGAGAATGAACTGCCCTACCCAATGCCTGGTAGGGTCTCTGAGCACCACCAACTCACAAAAATGTTCATGATAGGGCCCTTTGGCTCTTCATAATTCAAACTCAGAAGTCAAATTTAATTTATTCAGATTAAAACAAGAGTCAACTCAGGCTGGAAATTTACCAAAAGTCAAATTATTTGACTATTACATAAGGTAATATAATTCAGAGTGCATTCAATAAATTTGAACAGGCTTTCAACCCACAGTTAGTTGGTCCTTTAGCAATCTCTCTAACAAAATGATAAAGATAAACTATAATAGATTTATCAGGATTTGTCCATGTGAACTTCTAATATTCTCAAGCCTGGCTGAGCCCTCTGAAGCTGGCTCAGCATTTTCTTGCTAGTTTGTTGGAATGGTGTGTAGCTTTAAAGTCTGGGTAACCTATATTTGGATCTACAGGGTGGGGAAAAAGTAGGTGTACAGTTGTATGTAGGGAAAACCATATAATAATTAATAAATAATAATACAGGAATAAACTCTGTGTTTCGTGTACTCACAACTGTAACCTACTTTTGTCCCACCCTGTATATTTCACGGCTGTGAGACCCAGTTTCCTCATTTGTAAAAAGTTCACCTCACAGTACTATTTTAAGAATCAAATAAGATAATGCATGTAAAACAACCATGTTAGTCCCTGGCACATGATGGGCAGACATTTGGTCAAACATAATTCTGGGAGTGTCTATGAGGGTGTTTCTGGGTGAGATGAACATTTAAATAGGTAGACTGAATAAAATAGACTGCCCTCCCTAATGTGGGTGTGCCTCATCAAATCAGTTGACTGAAATAGAACAAAAGTGTAATAAGGACTCCTCGTGCCTGGCTGCTTAAGCTAAAACATTGGTCTTTTCCTTCAAACTTGAACTGAAAAATCAGCTCTTAGGACTGCTGGTGTTCAAACTGAAATTTATGCCACTAACTCTCATGGTTCTCAGTCCTTCTGACTCATAGTGAAAATACACCATCAGCTCTCCTGGCTTTCAGCTTGCCAACTATTGACCTTGGTACTTCCATAATCACATGAGCTAATTCTTTATAATATATACAGGATATATATTGTATATATTTAATATATTATACTTATTTATATATTTCATTATATACTTCATTTTAATATATTTTATTTTTATTTATTATTTATTATATATTACATGTAAAATATTATTGATATCAATGAATATTCATAACTATTTATAGATATATTTTATTTACTTTAATGTATTTAATATATTATCTGTTCTATTTATTTATTTTTGTTATATGTTATATGTTTAATTTTTATTTATACTATTTTTATTTATAAATAAATTTCTTCACTTATGTATGTTATACTGGGGTGAGCAAAAGTAAGTTTAGGTATCCACTTTTGTTGGTCTTTGGTTAAATTACTAGCCATCATTACCTAAAAGATAAATAGTAAGGACACAAAATAATAACAATAATAACAAGAAGAAAACAAATAATACAAATAATATGATAATAAATAATAATAGAAGAATAAACTTTGGGGTACTCACACACACACACACACACACACACACACACACACACACACACACACACACACCCGGCCTTCTATATCTCCTGTTGGTTCTGTTTCTCTGGAGAACCCTGACTAACCAGTCATATATAGCTATCCTAGACCTAGACAAGAGGAATCCTTGCCCTTGTCCTCATACTTTAGAGAAGCCTACATATCACAAACAAACAGAATAAAAATACATTTATTAAAGAACATACTGGCCCCTCTGTCGTTCATCACCCATCATTCATTGTTGCCATAACACAACCAGGACCCGTAAACACCCACTCTCATAATCAGCACTGTTCAGGTCCCAGGAAAGTCTTCTCCACATTTCTCCCTACACTCTCAGAACAAAAAGCAGCTGTGTTTGAATGCCATGAACATTTGTGGGCTGCGCTGCTGCTGACATTGATATTGACACTACTTGAGAATGTGAAAAAATGGAGCATTAGAATTGCTTGGCTAAAAGAATAGACATATGAGTTATCTTGTCGAATCTTTCCTCCTCCTAGATAGCTGGAATTCAAAAGATTCTTGCATAACTTTAGTTTCCCAGCAGTGCTGAGCATTCTTTTCATGCTTTTCTTTGTGTCCCAATTCATGACTTCAGAGGTACTCATGAATAAGCATGGGTTCACAGCAGTTGCACTGGGGTGACTAGGGAACATTTTGCAACATTCAACAATTCGCATTAACCTTAAATTCATTTATTTATAAAGATCTAGGTGTAACATTCATGAAGCATGGTAATACTGAATCTTCAGCTTAGCAAGTAGATGGATACATTAAATGATAAAATTAAAAATTATTCAATTTTCTTAAAAATAAGATTTAATTACATTTTAAAAATTAAAATGTCAGCTTCATTTACATATACATAATTTCAATTTTAAAATCTGATGCCATTAATTAGTTTATATTTTGTATTTTATTGTAATGTAGCATACTTTTAAATATTTTAGAAGAAAAGTAACCTTTGGAAGCATACATAAATATTTCAATTTTTTTGTTTTATGTTCAATGTACCTTACATTTTTACAAAAACATTTTCATTTGTACACTTTTATTACAATTATAGTTTATATTTCTTAGACCACTATTGCCAATAGAAAACCTAATGTATGAAAATCCTGATTATCAACCCATAAGTGATTTTTGTTAAAAGAAAAGAAAATACATATATGCCTTTATTTTATTTCTCAACCAAACAAGATTAACCATAAAAGTGACTCAGATACGCAAGGTAACAATTAAATTCTGTCATCTTTGATTTTCTGTCAATCTTCAGTCATATAATAAGAACAGCTTTAAACACATTCATCAATTTTGCCATTAGGAAGGTATAATTGTCACTATATAGGGATAGAAGTATTTTATGTAATAGTCCTTTAGCTTGATTTACAACTATGAAATACTTAGACATATGTTATACATGTTTCCATTTACACTCTTGTCTTAGAACCAAAACTATGAGAGCTATGGCCATGTTCCCAATCCGTTCAGGTTGCCAGGTAAGTAAGCTTCAAGGGTGAGGTGTCACTACGTATATTTTACATTACATATGGCCACACAGACAACATTTTTTGTTTTTGTTGTTTTGTTTTGTTTTGTTTTAGTTCAAGAAGAGACATTAAACTTGGAGTTCTAAAGTATGGGACAATTCAACCAATCAACTGGTAATTGAAACATCAAATATGAATGCGTGAGAGGGAGGCTGCTAGGTATTCAAGGTCAGCATCTTCTAGACTCCTCAGGCTGCTTCTGTGTGACACAACTCAAGGGTTATTTATTTTATAACTGAAGGTTTGTACTTTTTGACACCATCACTCACTTCTCCAAACCCCTATCCCATGCCTCTGGCAACCACCAATCTGTTATCCATGTCTATGAGTTGGTTTTATTTATTTGTTTGTTTAGATTCTACATATAAGTAAAATCATATGGTATTTGTCTTTGACTGATATCCACTTAGCATAATGTCTTCAAGAGCCCGCCTGTTACCACAAATAGCAGGATTCCCATCTTTTTCATGGCTGAATAATATTCCATTGTATGAAGATCTATCTGTCATCTATCTATGTAGATTTATATATATCACACTTTCTTTATCCATTCATTCATTGATGGACACTTGGATAATTTCCATGTCTTTCTTCAGATAAATACCCAGAAGTGGAATTGCTGAATCATGTGATGATTCTATTTTTAATCTGTTGATGAAGCTCCGTACTGTTTTCCACAGAGACTACCAATTCACATTCTCATCAACAGTTCACCAGAGCTCCCTCCACAACCTTACCAGTGCTGTTATTTCTTGTCTTTTTTATAACAGCCATTCTCACTGGTGTGAGGTGATATCTCATTGTGGTTTTAATTTTCATTTCTCTGATAATGAGTGAAGTTGAACACTTTTTCATGTACCTGTTGGCCATCTGCATGTCCTTGGGGAAAAATCTATTCCGATTCTCTGCCATTTTTAATTGTATTGGCTGGGATTTGTTTGTTTGTTTGTTTTTTGCTATTGAATTATACGAGTTCTTTATATATTTTAGATATTAATCTCCAATCAAATATTTGTAAATATTTTCTCCCATTCTGTAGGCTGCTTCTTTATTTTTTTGATGGTTTCTTTTGCTGTGTAGAAGCTTTTTAGTTTGATGTAGTCCCACTTATTTATTTTTGCTTCTGTTGCCTTTGCTTTTGGTGTCAAGTCCAAAAAATCATCACCATTGTACATTCTTGGTTCACATTACTGTAAAGTAAATGTACATACCTTTTTAAAGTTACCTTCTGATGGCACAGTGACTAAACTCAAAGCAGTAACTAATACAAGGGATTTCAGCTACAGAAATGACATCCTGACCATGAGGGAGGACTTGGGCCATCTCCACACACATAATGCATATGATCACTGAAAGATCATCCACTTCTAGACATGCGATCTGGAGGGAAAGATAGCTGCAAAAGCCTGACCAAATTTCATACTTTTATACTTTCAAAGCAAAAGTGGGTACCTTACTTCAGTTAATCCTCAGAACATCAAGGTGAATACACATTTTTGTTAACATTCCTACCTGACAGATGAAGAGATAGAAGCGTATAGATGAAGTAGTATCCCCAAGACATATCAGTCAGTACACAGTGAAACCTGGGTATGGATACAAGCCTGTCACACCCCAAAGACACTAACCACTGTGCATAACACTTCTCAAAACAGAAAGCGTCTTGAGAAACCAGACCCATATATATAAGCACCGTCTGACAACTTTTTCTTAGTAAAATTCTTAAAGACTGCAGAGCTGCTCCTGAGGTTGAAGCTCTATGATATTACCCTTCTGTTCTGCTTTTACCATCTGGATTTATGAACCACAGGCAGGGGAGGGAAGTTAATCCCAACTGTGACTTTTTCCACTCGATGCCTCTAATAGTTCACCCTTGCTCAATGGTTCTGTCTTTGTGGGGGGAACATAACAGGAGATGGAGAGGACATGGAAGGCAGAAAAAGAGAGAAATTGCAGCTGGGAGCAACAAGAGAACAGCAAATGCAATTCTTTACCCCCAAAGCCTTTGGATAGTTCCCTCTGTTGGCAAAGACCTAAAGCATAGACTTCTCTCTTCCCAGAACTTATTTTTGATAATGGTTTCACAGTGCTCTGTGGGGCCTTAAAACTTGGCAATGTCCTGGGTTATGTCCCTTAGTCCTTCTGCTTCCTCTCATCTGTGTGTATGAGAGACAGAGATCAGTTTTCATCTTGTTTGACAGACAGACAACTGAAGACTCAGAGATGTTAGGTGCCCTGTCTAAGATCACACAGCTAGTAACTAGAAAAATGAAAATTAAACCCAGATTTCCTGACTGCCAGACCAGGATTCTTTCCAATCACCCCTGCAGCTTCTTAAAACCCATATGGCTCTGCATTCCACTCCTATGTATTTACCCAATAGGAAAGAAAATATATATTACCCATACAAAGCATACAAAGACTTGTACACAAATGTTATAGCAGCTTTGTTACATGGCCCAAACTGGAAATGTCCCAAATATGCATCACGAGGTGACTGAATAAACAAATGTATATGCATACAACATACTACTTCTCAGCCATAAAAAGCAAGAACTATCGAACACACAGCTACATAGATGAATCTCAAAATAAACATGCCGAGTGAAAGTAGTCAGACGGAAAGAGCCCATGATGCATGATTCCACTTACATAAATCTCTAGAAAGTGCAAACGAATCTATAGTGACAGAGAGCAGATCAATGGTTGCTTGGGGATGGCAGAGGGTACCAGAGGGACAGGAACAGAGAAACACAAGAAAACTTCTGAGAGGTGGACATGTTCACTATCTTCTGACATGTTCACTTGTGTTGACGGTTTCACAGGTGTGTGCACTTATCAGAACTTATCACACTGTACACTTTGAATATGTAGTTTATTGTATGTCAGTCATACCTTAATAGTGTTGCTTTTAAAAAATGATATGGCTTGGAATGTGACAGTTCAATCATCCCTCACCCCACCTAACCCCCGAAGATGCTCCCTTCCTCAGGCTTTGGGCTGTAGCAAGGTCGTTGTTGATGGGATGGCAGAAAGGGATCTGACCAATACTGATGAGTGATTACTGTAATCACAATATTGGTCTTTTCCTCCTCTTTATGAATACAAATTTAGGGTGACGGTGGTTTCCCTCCAGGCAGAGGGTTTTCTTTTTTGCTGCCTGGGGATCACTTAGTAAAGCAAACAAGCATTTACCATTATTCTTCCTATTAAGTAAGCCTAGAAACATTTGGACTAGCCTTGTAGGTTTAAGACAGAAGTTTCCATTGTAAAGGGAAGAAAAATGCAGAGAGAGAAAAGGTAGAACCAAAAAAGAAGCAAGAGAGAAGAGAGAGGAAACCCAGGTGCTGGAGACAGCAGGCACAGGAGACTGAAGCTGAACTGCAGAGCCCTCCTCAGCAATCAGCAAGCAGATTGCTGGGCTGCAGGTTGGCGGCTACATCTCTGCGTGGTCCTGCTGCTCTGGAGCCCAGCTGCCCTGGGTTCCAAGATGTTGTGGGACTCTGATGCTGGTGCAGCTACAGATGACTTGAGCAGCTACAGATGACCCTCTCTGCCCGAGGTGGGACGTGGAGACCAACCTTTTCCCTTAAAGTCCTGGAGACCTTCTGCTTCCCTACCCATGAAAGTAAACTGAATTACAGATGGGCTGTCCCATATTCCTTGCCAGCTCAGGGACACATATGCAATTTGAGACCCGGGACAAAACACTTGAATTGGGTTGTTAAGAAGTAAGCATAGCCTGGCCGGGCGTGGCTCAGCAGTTGGGCATCGACCTAGGATCCAAGCAATCGGGATTCAATTCCCAGTCAGGGCACATGCCCAGGTTGCGGGCTCGATCCATGACTTTCTCATCATTGATGTTTCTATCTCTCTCTCTCCCTCTCCTTTCCTCTCTCTGAAATCAATAAAGATATATTTAAAAAAAAAAAAGAAGAAGAAGAAGAAGTAAGCATAACCTGGCCGGGCATGGCTCAGCGGTTGAGCACTGACCTAAGATCCAGTAGATTGAGCTTCAGTTCCCGGGCAGGGCACATGCCTGGGTTGCGGGCTCAATCCCCAGTTGGGGGTGTGCAGGAGGCAGCCAATCAATGATGACTCTCTCATCAGTGGTGTTTCTATTTATCTCTTTCCCTCTCCCTTCCTCTCTCTGGAATCAATAAAGATATATTAAAAAAAAGGAAGTACGCATGACCTCAGGGTTGGGGAATAATACAGATAACCCTGTGTCTGATTGAAGGAAGGTTTGGTTTAAAAGTGGTGGAGTCCCTCTGAAGAGATGCCAACACTGTGTCCTGGGACTGTCTCCACTTGAGGAGGGGATGGAGCTCATGAGACAATGGGAACCCCCGGCCAGGAGCCTTCTCATGACTGCTAAGGGCTTGCCTGAAGACCTGATGCAGAGGAAAACTACCTGCCCATCAGTGACACCTCATGACAGGGAAGGGGCTCTGAGAACACAGGGCATCATGAACTTGGGGCATCAATGTTGCCAGCATCACTGACACCAGAGTGGGCTTTTAGAACCAGGTTGCTTGTTAAAATGTAGATACCTGCTAAATCAGAATCTCCACGGGCACTGACAGAGCAGGCACATTTGAACAGGCTCCTCCAGATAATTCTCAGCCATGCTCTCCTGGCTTAGAAAGTAGGAACCTGGTGTCCCTCTCAGGAGCAGCTCACCACTGACCTTGCTCTTGCTCAGTTTACAGGGAGGGAGGGGAAGCCTCCCACCAAATAATCAAGACCTTTCTTGCAGTGAATGTTTCTTACAAAGAGTTTCTCCTGCATAAGATGCTACATATTGCATATCAGAGGTATGAAGGTGGAGAAACCTTCCCTTTCGATTATGTTCCACTCTGTGAAAGGCACACACAGGAAGGTCAGCAGACAGGAGGCCCTGGTGTGTTCTGCTGTGAGTGAAGCAGTGTACAGGCCTGATTCTCTCCTCTGATGCAATCCCCATTCATTCTCATAGCAGCCCGTGGGCTGCAGGTCATTACTCGGGTTTTATGGGAGAGTCTAACACTCCTGCTGCCTACTCATTCCCTTGATCAAGCAAGCCTTGCTTCTCCATGGAGAGAGAGCTGCATCACAAGGCCTCAGGACACAAGATTGTCTTTAAGGAAGGTGCTAGGCCCAGAGAACCCATTGGGATTCAGAGAGCATAATCCTGTTACTTCCCCCAATGCCTCCTCTTCAAAAATCATCCCACCTTCCCCAGTTCCAAATACCTGGCTTGGGTTCCACCGCCCCTGCTGTCAAACCTCTCTCCCTCCCTCCAACACTTTGGGCTAAAAGGTCCCTCCTCCAGAGGACATGCTGCAACCCACACACGGCCCAGATCTCTAGTATGAAGAAGAGACCCTGGGAAAGAAGAAAGTCACACCTGTACCTGAGTCACAGCAACATGGAACATGGCAGGACAAACACAGCCTGTCCGGTCACGTCTCCCCAGGCTCTGGGGCTGGTGTTTCCAGAAAGTGTGTCATGCTGTTTTCAGCCAGGTAGGCCTAGTTGTCTTGGCTGCATGTCTTAACGTGAGCCCCACCTGCAGCCCCACAGGGATGCCTGCTCCTTGCCAGACAGCACACATAGTCCAATGTTTTCATATCTCAGAAACAGCTGGGCCTGGGCCCAAGGACCTGGTGACCAAAGATGGTTACAGTTCACCTGGGAAGTTGGGAGCCAGGCCAGGGAGCTTCAATCTAGTTAAAGAGAAACATAAACTGGAGGCTGGAGATTCCTGCTCCTCTCTACAATGTCTTCATCTCCAAAATGGGAATCAATTGTTTTCATTTGGGTTCCCCCAAAAGCAGGCCTTGAGAGGATTTGGGCTCAGGTACTTTATTTGGGAAGTGACTGCAAGAAACACACGTGTGGGAAGGAAGGAAATGTGGCAAGGAAGGGAGAACAGCTAGGAAATGAGTTAGTTATTAGAGTGGGCAATGAGGTTTTACCTCCTGTGGAACCTTCTAGGACCCATGTATAATGTACCTCAGAATTGTCCCACCAAAGTGTAGAGAGCTGGGGTATGTATCCACTAACTCTGGCCCCTTATTAGTTGAAGACTGCTCCTAGGAATATTAAACCCCTATTATTCTGAGCTACCTTACATGTAGGCAGAACAAGTTACTGCACAGGAGAAAAGTCCCTCAGCAGGGAAGCTGAGAAAATGGGAGCTGGAGGTGGGAAGCTGTCAATGCGCTTAGGAATGTCCACTGCACCTATAGGTGACCTCAGAATTGGGGGCAGGGAGATGGTTGGGGCACCAAGAGCGTCTGCTCTACTTATCTTCCCCAGAGGGTGGATTAAATAAGACAACATATAGAACCCTTGCTACTATGGCACAAAGTACATGTGCAGGGAAAACCATTTTTTATTATTATTATTATCATCATCATCGTTAATAACTATGTGGAATTCACACTTCAAAGGTTCTTCTTACTAGACTGGGAAGACAAACGCCTCCCTCCTGCCTAGACTGAACTGAAAATTCCTTGGGACTAACGCCTGGTCGGGCCAAGGTGCAAGTAAACAGGAGGGTCACTGGGCATACGGCCTTATGTGACTAGCCCTGAGGACAGTCAACCCAACACAGCCCACGCTCCCCATAGAGCCTGCTGCCTGGCTGAGAATCCACCCTGCTTGCTTTGTGAGGTCATCCTAACCTGGACAGGAGGAGCCTGGACTAAATTCCCTTGTGATCTTTTGGCACTCACATCCTCAAATGTCTACAGCATTCTCAATTTATCTGCTGTAGTTTGAGTTCCATTGCTAGAACACCCCAGCCAAACCATGTGGAAATCCAGCCAGGCAGATGCCTTCAGCATTCTCATGGAACTCATGGTCACTAAACACACACCAAACCTGGGGCTGAATCACAGACAGTGACTGTGGTCGCCGGAATGACCTTCATTTAGGAAGAACAGAACCCAGAATAGGCATTACTCAATGGGCACCAATTATCCCACTTTATGGATGAAAAAATTGACACTAATAAAAGTGAGTTATCCCAGATCCTTTGAATGGTCCTAATTTTACTAATTTATTCATTCAGTAGGCAGTAATTGAGTACCTACGATATTTCGGGGGCTTTTCCAGATGCTAGAACACAGACGGGAACAAGCTAGACAAGTTCTCCCATTGTTACGGTGCCCACATTCTCCTGGGGAAGACAGACAGTAAACAAACAAAGAGTACATTTCAGGTACTGATTTGTACTATGAAGAAACTAAAACAGGCTAAGGAGATAGAACGTGAATTTGTCAGGAAAAACTTGTTTAGAATGTGATGTATGATTAGAAAGTTAGAGCCACGCAAAGATCTGGAGGAAGAGCACCAGAGATGAACAAACAGCAGGTGAGAGGGCCCTGAGGTAGAAAGGCCCTGGCATGCCAGAGAAATGGCACAGGGCCAGCCTGCCTGCAGCACGGTGGGGAGGGAACTGAGCCCTGGGATGTCAGAGGCAGCAGAGTCCACTTGGGAGGAGGGCAGAGCAAGGGGTTCCCATGCGGGGAGGCCAATTCATCTCAGGGTGCACATATGAAGGAACCCTCATACAGTTGCTTCTCATCGTCTCTGGAAATAAGAAGTGAACTTCTCAATGCAAAAGAGTGGGGAGTGTCGGTGATTTGAAAGGAGAGGTGTTGGAATAGTATTTTGAAGAGAAGGCAGGTAAATTCAAAGGGAGTGTGATGCTGAGATTGCAGTACTGAAGTTTATCATCATAAATATAGAGTCAAAACAGTGTATAATTTTTTCAATCATATTTAGCTACTTAGTGTGGGCCCAGGGTAAGCAGAGAGTTGGGGTTCTAACAGGAGAATTCAATGGAGAGGAAGGACGTAAGAAGACTCAGCACACACAGGATATGTGTTTGTATCAATAACCATGAATCTAAGCCTGACGAGGGCAATAGGCAGTGAACAAGTGGTAGAATCCATGGATTGAAGGTTCCTTTGGGATTGAAGAGTATTGAAGGGGAGTTGCTAAAAACTCAAGATACAGTGTTCAGAAAGGTGAGGCTTGAAATCAAGAGTTTAGAGAAGGAACGGGGTATAAGGTATAACCAAGGAAATGGGTGGCACCTATGAAAAGGTAAGCAGTGGCCAGCCAAGTGAGTGGTCCAGGGGGATATTGTGGAAGAATAAGACACAGCATCTGCCCCACATGAATCACATGAATATAAAATGCTCTTGGCAAGACATACCCATGAACAGGTAACAATAGCCAATAATGTTGTATTAAGTAATGCGGAATGTTAATTTCATATCAGGATTAGAGTTTAGCAATAGCTTTCATGAATATTCTCTCTGTGGTAAATGCAACATCACGCCTGCTGGTTTATTCTCCTTATTTCATAAATGAGGACACTGAGGCTCAAAAAGAAACAAAATCACTTGCCCAAAGCCTAATGGTTAAAGTGAGGCAAACCAAAACCATTGTATCTGTTTTTGGGGTAAAATCAGTTTCATTAGTTACTCTCACCATGCCTCAGATTTGCCCCCTCTACAGGGGAAATAATACAGCATCTATCTCAAAGGGCAACAAGAGAAATGAATAAAATGACACTTGAAAAAGTACTTAACATCTTGCTCAGTACATAGTAAGTGCTCAGTAATTGTCAGACATTACTGTAATAAAGTGAAAAGGTTTCTGACACTGCTATAAGCACTACTATCTCCCCACTCTCAGATGCTCTCATGGAAAATGGGAAGCAATGGCACTTGCCTTCCCACCCTTGTTCTACCTCTGACACAGGCTTCATGGACCAATGGGGACTTGAGCAGGTGCTGAAAGATGATCAGAGGTTCTCAGACTTAGATTCGTGGCGGGGTGGAAGGAGCACTTATCTTATGGGTAACAGCATGAGCAAGAACCTGGAAGGAGGGATGGATGGGACATATTCTTGATACAGTGAGGAAACCAGGCATCCAAGAAAGGATGGGCCCTGAAAGGCCCCAGGCCTGGAGAAAGTGAAATTATATTAGTCCAAGGACAGGAACTTTCTCAGGTTTCTCTCCTCTCTGAGATGCTTCCACAGAAAATAGAAAGTAATACCATCCCCCCTCCCCTTTTTGTTTCTCCTTTGGTGCCCTCTGTAGAGCAGAGAGTCACTCTACATAAACACTGAGCCCAAAAGAATCCACCTACACGGTCCCCTAATGAAGCGAGTTCATTGGAAGTTACAGAAGCGTCAAAGCAGCTGGGGCAGGAGCTGCTCGCCTCAAGCTGAAGTGGCATCTATTTTAACGCCCTGTGTATTTTCCAAACTCCAAGACTGGGAGGTGAGAAAAATGGTGTGTGGAAATAATGTTGGATTTAACTTCAATGAGGATAAGAAGATCCTGAATGATAGCAGACACTCTGTACTTAACTGACCCTATTACGAGCAGCTATTGAAGAATTTTCAGGATAATGAACTATCTCGTCTTCCATGTAACGCTCTGTGGGTGGACTGCTCAGACATTATAATCTGAAAATAGCCCCACAGATATCAATGGCCCCATAATTTTAAAAAATCACACTGGATATGGGGCTACTTCTTGAACCAGGCTCACTACCATCGGGGCTCTCAGGTTTCACGAAGGCACAGCCAGGGTGGTGTTTGTCCCACCAGCTATACACTGCCAGTTCTGCCCACCCTGGAGATGTTGAGCTCCCAACATTTGCCACCTAGGCAAAATTTATCTTTCACAGCTCCACCTTTTTAAAAATAATTTCTATACCTCCAGCAAGTAATCAGCCCAAACAACATTCTCACAGAACTGAACCCCAAATAGCCACCCCTGGAGTAGCAGTTATTTATTTATTCATGGAAAACCATTTATGGAACATCTTTTATGTGTTTAGCATTGAACAAGACAAATATAGTTCCTGCTCTCCCAAAGTCAACATGGAAGACAGATGCTAAATTCACAATCCCAATAAAACATAAGTGCTATGGTCTGGACAGTACAGGTTGTACTAGCAGTACCCAGGAGAGAGGGACCTAATCTCCCCTCTTGGGTGTCAAGAACAGGTCAGGGAACATCTATGTTCAAATACCTAGTACTTATTGTTGACAATTAGTACATGCTCATGTACGCACACACACACTCACTCAGATGCAAATACATCATCCCTGAAAATCATAAGCCCCGTGTTTCAGGGCCTTGTGTAGGTCCTTAACAAGAGAACTTGCTGAGCAGCTAAGTTAACAGGAAGCTCCACGATGGAGTCCTTCTTTCACATTTGCCAGTAACCTACTATGCAAACTTGTATAAAATACTCAACCTCTCTGAGTCTTACTCTCCTCCTCTATGAATAAAGGAATTCAGAAATATGACCCCTTGTATAACAATACTCTATAAATCCACATAACTGAGGGCTTGGGAGAAACCTTTAATAACACACACACACACACACACCTAACTACTCATCCTTTCTCAAGCTTCAAAGCTCCTTCCAACTAGCCCTCTGTGGACAAAGTTCTCAACTTTATAAGTAACTGGTTCATTATTCATTCAGCAGAGTGTCAGGGGACACCTACTTTCTAAGAGGTGCTGTGGAAAATATAAAACAGCACGAGCCATGGGTCCTGCCTTCATGTTGCTTACACTCAACTGGTGGAAGATAATTTAGCTGAGTCAATACTGTATGTAGATGACAAAAGGCTAGAGTGTTGACAACAAATCCATGCTGCTGTGGTATTAGAAACAGGCATGACCATCCTCCACCAGTCTGATGCCTCTACACTCTATTAAATAGACTTTAAAAGAGAGCACTTTCATTTTTCAGGTGCCCAAAGAATCCCTGTCCCTAAGTAGAAAAGAAAACATACTCCTAGCCAGAGTTTCTTAACTTCGACACTATCGATATTTTGAACCAAATAACTCTTTGTTATGGCAGCTTCCCTGTGCATTGTAGGATGTTTAGCAGCATTCCTGGCCTCCACCCACTAGATGTCAGTAGAACCCCCACCAACCAACAATGTCTCCAGACACTACCAAATGTCCCCTGAAGGACAAACTCACTTCCAGTTGTCCTAGCCCAACACACAAAGAGAAAAACAGAAAATTTTCCAAAAAGTCAAAGAGAACTAACCATTTTAGATACAGGACTAGAAAATTTCCAAAACTCATTGAGGAGTTTTGATTTTTGAAAAGTCCCTCCCCATTATACTTAAGCTGCTTCCCTTTCCCTTGCGGCAAAAATATTTGAACTACAGAGTTATAACCTGAATTCAGAATGGAATTGAGGGCAGGTAAAAAAGTACCATATAAATCAAGTGTAAAAGTTTTTTTCAACCAGAAAATAACTTTGTCACCGTGACTTCCAAAAGTCACCCATTCAGCCTGCATGGTGACTGAGAATGGTGTCAGCCAGACCAGAAAGACATCAGTGACCAACCAAGTTATTCCAGTCCATTACCCCAATCTATCAGGCGATGTTCGTCAGCTGAGAAATCGTTAGAGGACAGGAGGGAAGTAGGAGCACAAATGTGGTCCATTAATAAGCATGTCCACCAATGACTTAGAAAGGAAGTTTTAGGAGTGGGGTGTTAGAAAACAAGCAACCATAACAACTAAGAAACCATAGCAAAGCAATAAGACAGAGTTTTTCTTTTAGAAGATTTAAGAAACCGCCCTCTTGCTACCAGCATCCCCTCTTACTTTCATTGTTTTTCCTTTTTGTTATCTTTTAAATATATTATCTGAAACAATCAAATTTACAAACAATACATTGGTAACTTTAAAAATGCAATATAATGAATATTTATGAATGGTCATCCAATTAAAAAATAGGACATTATGATTAACCTGCACCTATTGCCTTGATCTCCACTTTCTTCTCTTCCTACAGACGTAATCACAGTCCTAATTTTTACTGTTTTTTTAAAGTGGGACTTTACTACTAATGCTTGTAAGCTTAAGCATGTTATGCTTGCTCCTGAAAACTAAAAGGTGGTACCATATTATGTGCGGTTTTCTGAAACTTACTGTTTTTATTCAGTATTGTTTTGCAAGATGTTTCCATGTTTTAACATATATTGTATTCTATTGTATAGCAGATTGTACTTATCCATTTTCTTGATGATGGGCATTCAAGTAATTTTTATATTTTTACTTGGCCAAGAGAGGCAACTATGGAATTTTGAACATGTGCAAGAGTTTTTCTAGAAGTGGGTTTGCTAGATCATCGGGTAGGCAAAATGTTCACCCTATGAGACAGAGCCAAATGATTTTCTAAAGTGGTTGTATCACTAGTAATATATGAGAGATCTGATGAAGCTGCATCCTCTCAAACTTGGTTTTGTTTGATTTCTTAAATTTTTCCAATTGAAGTTCATTCACTTTTAATCCTTCTCCCAAATTTCTTCCCAATTTCTGAACTTCAATGCTATGAAAAAGATAGGGGCTTTGACGTACTTCCATTTCAAATGAATTCAACTGAAGAAGAGCTCACAGAGCACCTACCACTTCTCAGTGCTGCGCTTCCTGGTTTCAGAAGTAGATCCCTGTTCCCAGGAGTTCAAAAGAGAACATCCATGTGCAAATCAGAACAACTAGAGAATGACACCAAATGCAGACTCTAAACACTAAAATAATTCGAGAAGATGAACACCGAACAATAATACCAGTTTTCACCTATCAAATTATTACTAATTTTTTTTAACGGAGAAAATGTGGCGGGTGTCAAGACAAATGCACTCTTATCCGTAACAACTTGTGGGAGTACAAACTGGTTGAATATTCTCTTGGACAATTAGACAGACTTGTTCAAAAGCATTCAGCTATTCTATTTGTAGAAACGTATTCTGCAGAAAGAATTAAAAGTACACAAAGACTTAGACACAGTGATATGTAGCATAGTAACTACTGATCTATGACAAAATATAAATTTAACAAATCTCCAACATTAGGGAGATTGGTTAAAGGATTTTTGTTGTAGCCAAACACTAAAACACTGTGGCCAATAAAAGTGACACTCTAGAAGACTATTTGTTACCATGGAAAGATATCCAAAGTATGTTCTTAGGTAAAAAAATAAGAAAACAAAAAATAAATTAAAAAACATCAGTTTACAATCAAATGTGACTTCAAGTTTGCAAATAGCAATGAAATGTGCAAGGTGTGTACATTCACACAAAAGATTTTTAAAAATATAAATAACCATATGCAACCAGTCTTGATATTTTGTGAATTCTAGGACAAATTAAAAAAGGGTATAAGTAATATGAGAGTTAGGGTTATTAGAAATGGTTGCTTGATGGAATGGGACCTTGAGGGAACAGCTTTTCAAGAGCGAAAGAAATGCCATGGGGGTTTAGTTTCCCAGGAAAGGATAGCAATAACATGAGGGTCTTCAACTGACTGAATCCCACCTTCCCATCTATTTCAGCATCTCTAGAAGAGCAGGGATTCTGCCCATAAAAAGGGTGCTCACCTCTGTAACAGCCTGTGTGGAGTCGCCTAGGCCATGTGCTCTCTGGCACAAATGCTACACAACTCTTCCTATCTGTTCTACTGCACTGCTGACTGGAACATTTGGACCAAGTCATCTGGTCAGCAGCCAGCCTGCGTCTTTCATTACGTGGGCTGCCTGTTTGGCTGAATTATCCACATCACCCTATTATACATAAGAGAGCCAAAAAATGCCTTCATGGCCATTTACTTTGAGTATCTTTGTGTTTAATAAAGGAGGCTTGGTGTGAAATTATATTCTTTAGACCTGGTTATAAATAAAGTACCTTCTGTCCTTATCAATATAAATATCATAACCCAAATGTGGAATTTTAGTTTCATAACCAAAACTTGTGTTCAATACACTGCTGATAGAAAAGAAAACTCAGCTTGATAAGTGTTCTGAGGTGGGGGTGAGGGGGATGTCAGAAGGAGGAAAGGTAATTGTTCAATTGATGGTCTTAAACTTTCTTCAGAAAATGACACCCCAGAGTCTATAAGGAATATTTTAGGACAACAAAAGTATGAAGCAGGGATGTTATATATTACTCAGTGAAATGAGTTTCTTTCCCCCCAAGATGTCTACAGCCTTTCAATTTTGGAAACCCTAAATTAACATAGATATTTTAACATCTTGATTTCTAGGAAGAAACCCTCCTCAAAGAGCATAGACTCTTGAGACTCTACTCTTTAAAATATATGAAAGAGAGAAAAAGAAAGGAGGACAGTTTAACAGATAGATGTTTCTTAGAATTGTTTTCAGCAGGATATGTGTAGGCCCCCTCTTCTAATGCAGAGCCTAATGGAGTTGTCCCCGAATCTCACCCCCCTCCACAAACACACACACACACACACACACTGACCAGTCAGTGAAGCCAGATTTCTGTTCCCAGTGACCAGGGCATCCAAATGAGCAAAATGAGATCGCCTTTGCTCCCCGGGTTGAATGAGTATTCTGTGGACATTCACTCTAACATTCCTCCAGTGGAGACATTTAAGATCAGCATCATTACTCAAAAAAATATCTGCATACTACTCTATAAGGGAGGTCGCTGCTCAGTGCCACTCAGGAGTGGGGCTCCCTAGTGTGGCAGGAAAATATCTGCAGCCTTTGTGGACACGGAGAGACCACTGCTTCACTGGAGTATGGTTTCTATTCTGCAAAGAAAAATAACTGGTTGCACATACCTACAAGTGACATTCAAATTTAGCATTGAAGTCTCACTTGATAACAAGGACACTGCAAGAGTCTCTACGAACACACCCGGCTTCAATTTAATGGGTGAGTTTATTGTTGTTAAGGAAAGCGTGGATCTCTTTGCATTAGGACTTGGTGAACAATAAATATATTTCCAGGAGAGGTCTCCTAGGCTGATATGCATTCAAGGTATTATCTTTGCTCTGACTGCATGTGCTTCTGGGTGAAAGAATTCTAATTGCACTCCCATTCAAAAATCAACCGTGGGAATAAGGAATCATGCTCATTTTATGCACAGCTGCCCGAAGGCTTTATCCTTAAAACAAATTATAGCACCTCCTATGCGACACACACTCTGAAGCTAATTCTAACCCTACAGCAAAACTCCAAAATTAAAGTTTAATCTGTGATCTGAACAGTTTGGTGTTTGTGATCAATCTTGGTATTTTTATAAATAGAGCAGAGGAGGATAGGGTTGTCCAGTAGCACATTTCCAGTAGAACCAGATGATGCTCATGGGACAGGATGTAGGTGAGGAGACCATTTGGTTGTGCCTGTAGAGAAGTCAGGCCTCTGTGAGAGCCAGAGATGAAGAGAGAAGAGGAAAGAGAGAGAGAAAAAAGAGAGAGAAGGAAGGTAGGAATGGCAGGAAGACAAGGAGAGAGAGAGGAAGGGAGGGAGGGAGGGAGGGAGGGAGGGAGGGAGGGAGGGAGGGAGGGAGGGAGGGAGGGAGGGAGGGAGGGAAGAAAGAAAGAAAGAAGAAAGAAAGAAAGAAAGAAAGAAAGAAAGAAAGAAAGAAAGAAAGAAGGAAGGAAGGAAGGAAGGAAGGAAGGAAGGAAGGAAGGAAGGAAGGAAGGAAGGAAGGAAGGAAAGAAAGAAAGAAAGAAAGAAAGAAAGAAAGAAAGAAAGAAAGAAAGAAAGAAAGAAAGAAAGAAAGAAAGAAAGAAAGAAAGAAAGAAAGAAAGAAAGAAAGAAAGAAAGAAAAAGAAAGAAAGAAAGAAAGAAAGAAAGATCTTAGATTATATCATATTTACTTCCTCCTATCAGAGATCCAGGCAGGCTGCCATTGCATTAAAGCAATCACTTTGGCCCTATTAGCCATATTAGAAATTAAATTTGGTCTCTTGAAACTGTACACTCAGAAGCCAATGGGTGAAAGCAAAATTGACACGATATCTCCAAAAGCAAAAGGGGCCAGGGGATGATGCATTCCAGGGCAGGGAGAAGCCCACCTGGGAAACATGCCCAGAGAAGGGAGTTCAAAGAGCTTCCAGCGGAAGGTCTGTCTTTCCCCAACTGGCTGCAGAGCTTCTGTGTCCTACAGCAACCTGCTCTGCCGCTCTGATAAGTCAGACAGAATTCATGGGAGATTACCACACAGCTCCTGCCAAGCTGTGCTGCAGCGCGGGTAATAGATATGCTCCAGCACTAAATCCTAAAAGGCCCTGCTACATCTGTCAAGCATGCCCTGGAAAAGCACCCTCAGTTCAGATGTTATCACTGCTCTGCCTGCATCAGAAGATTTAGTGTCCACCCTGGAGGTTGCTTTTGCTGCACAGTTTTCAGGGGCAAAACAACAAGGGAGAAAGATGAGAGAAAAAAAGGCAAATTATTCTTGCTTAAAGCAAAAGAAATAAAGTGATGTGCTTGCAGACTAGTTCAGCTCCTCGCCCTGCATCCAGAAGGTCCCAAATCCCACATTAAGGAGGTACTGATGTTCTAAGCTGATTAGCTAGGACGGTTAGAGTCCCTGGACTGTGACATCATGGAGATGATCTTCTATAGAGCGACTCTTTCCCAAGGAAAGCTAAACAACAAACCCAGCAGGGATCCATAGGCAAGAGATAGAAGATGCAAGCTTTTGATAATTAACTTTAAAACAGGTTCGAGAAAAAGCTGTTCTGATATAAAATGAACTTTTCAGAGCATTTGCTTAGGAAAAAAAAAAAAAAATTAAACCCCTCCAAACAGTTGTACTTCCCACTAACCATGTTTCCAGATGCAATTTCTGTTTGTTCAAAGCGTATTTTAAGCACGACTTTGGACATTTTGTTCATTATGAGCAAAGAATGTTACATTCATATGTATTTTTTAAATGTAGAGGTTTTTAAATATATATATATGCACTCTCAGTGTTTTAAGCGTAGGAACTTCACATATCAACTGCCTATTTTCTCAGTAGAGCCTATAATGAAACCAAGAGGAAGGCAGGAGAGTTTTAACCTGACCCACCATCTTGGTTTTCGTAAGCCAGGATGAATGCCCAGGACCAGGGTAGCAGGAGTGTCTATAAGCCTGGGAGAGGCGTGGATGGTGAAAGAAACTAGTAGCATTGCAAGTGCAGAACCCTTGGTACCTGCCCATTTATGAAAGTGGACAAACAAGCTGAGAGGCCAAGTTGACCTATAAGAGGACACTGGATAGATATTTGGGCTTTGAATCAAGAAACGGAAGCTAAGGACCCATGTCTATGAGCATCATGCTAAACTGAAAATATTTTAAAACTTCTTGAAAAATAATGGGCAGTTTTCCTGATAATACCATGTGATGTCTTTATATGAATGATGTCCCTGCTTCTAAAAACAAACTCAGGGAGAGAACCAAGAATTGACCATGGGATTACAGCTTCTGGGCTTGTTGGGTCTTCTTACTGGAAAATTAAATGAAGCCTTGTTTCAGAGAAACTTCCCAAAGCTACAGTGCTAAGTGCTTTACATGAATTGTCTTATTTAACTCTCAACAACCCTGACAGGCAGGTAATATTATCCCTATTCTTCAGAAGAGACAACTGAGACTCAGAGAGGTTAAGCAACTTGCTCAATTGTTCTACTACTTGAAGTCATCCACCCAGTTTCAGCCATATATTAAGCTCTTGATCAGATCTTTCTAATTGTTGGCTTGGATTGATATTTATTCCTGTACTGGATGTTTGAAGTGTTTACTGAAAATTGGCAAGCACATCTTGTCAAGAAGTTGTTTCCAAGAGCCCGCAGAACCCGAGCATGAATAGAACTCACTGGTATTTCCAGGAGATGAAGGTCACAGCAATTCTCTTTGAGGCATACCCCCACCAACACCAAACCCTGAGAAATAGTAGAGGCAGCAACTGAAGGTAACAGCTGCTTCAAATCAATGATAAAGTGTCACCTCCTCCTGACCTTCCTCCCCCACACCTTCTAGACACCATCATCGTAAGGCATGGCTCATCCCAGCACTGAGTTCACAGGCATCCTTGTCAGAGAGCATTGGTTTGGGTGTTTATGATCAGAGTCCAATTAGCCTAAGGGGAAATTAAACAATTGGCTGGCAGCTCACTGATTAGCAATTATTTTCCCAGAAAGTTGGTAGAAGCCATGGTGACTGCTGAGCCTCAAATCCCCATGGCCTCTTAGTGACTTCCTGTAAAAATCCCCCATCTCTCTATGCTTCCCCCACGATGTTGCAGCTCCGTTGACAAACATTCTGGCCTTAGGTTCTTGTCTTTGTATCCTTTGCTGCCCCCATTTCTCCCTAAATCAACTGTATGACTATAAAGAAGACTTTGAGAATTAGTTTAAGGAACTAACCTGATCAGTAGGCAGCTAAAAATGACTGTATTCTTGACCTCATGATTAGGCCTCTCCTCACGTATCCTTAGAACATTTGTGGTGTGCGCCTCTTAAACTGCCTTGCATTGCTATTTAACTTTTTCATATATCATTTTCTAATTAGACAACACATTTTTGAAGGCAAGGGTACTGTTTTATACTTGTGAGCATCTCCCTCAGTATCTGGCACAGTGTTGGGCACTTGGTGGTCAGTCAGTAAATATCAGAGAATAGAAATAGAAAGGAAGACTTCAACCACCTACCTTAATTGGGCCTCATGACCAGGTTCTCCAAATCCCTACAAGAACTGCGAAGATAATTCTATTGTGTATCTTACTGTCTGGTTGACTTGTTTCACGTCTCTTAAACTGGACATAGGCTTTGATTAAAGGAAATAGTATTTTATAAACCACCAACACCTGCACTCAGCCCAGATTCAGGCACATAAGTGCTCCAATATATATATCCATGATTAGAAAATGGATTGATTTTACTTCTAAGAGGGATTCAAGACTCCGGGGGCTTAAAAGATGACTCTTCCCTCCAACATCTCCACTGGGTGGAGAAGACATGCTGTGAGGGAATCTTGGGCCTCTCTATGGGATTCTGTACCTCCTGATTACATCTGAAACCAAGTAAAGAATTAGAAGTTTATTTCACCTCAGGATCTCTGGCCTCTCATATCAAAGTTAAAACCATGTTCACTCTTTCATAAAAGCAGAAAATGTCGCCTGGCCAATGTGGCTCAGCGATTGAGCATTGACCTATGATCTAGGAGATTGAGGTTCGATTCCTGGTCAGGGCACATGCCCAGGTTTCGGCTTGATCCCCAGTGGGGGGGGCGGGGGTGCAGGAGGCAGCCAGATCAATGACTCTCATCAGTGAGGTTTCTATCTCTCTCTCCCTCTCTCTTCCTCTCTCTGAAATTAGTAAAGATATATTTTATTGGGGGAAAAAAAAGCAGCAAGAAATGTCACCATTGTTTCCTTGCAATGTTTCCAAGATGGTGGGATTTTTTTGGCCATTGGTTTTCAAATGGACAGCAAGGTAGCGGCAGTCCTTGTTCAAACAGAAGTACACTGGTATACTTTACGAAAGAAAAGTGCCTATGTCAGAAGAAAAATGCTACAACATATACTTCCTTGAAAATAAATCAGTTCTTGAACAACCCCGGACAAAAGGGGCTGAGTTATATTTGTGTTTGTAAAGCTATTATGCAATTGAGTACATCCCACTGAATTCAAGAAAATAATATGACGTGTGTTTGAAATAGGGAATTCCCTGCATCAGGCCAGACTTACTCTACATTCTCTTATCTGGACAATAGCTTGAAACTCACATTGAGGAAGAATCAATTTTCAGCAGTTGGGGGCTTCCGCTCCAGCCCCTTAAACCCCAAATTGACTCTTCCAGCTTTCAAAAGCAAACAGCAATCGCCAGAAAGTGACTTATTCCATAAAAGAAACTGAAACACAATGCCCTGATTGGGTTACTCCCTCTTACAGAATGAGAGCACATTCGCACACCAGCAAAGCCTTCGGCCCCGTTTCAAGAACTTCAATTTGACTCA